>NC_141494.1:0-121437 GCF_009769465.1 Tauraco erythrolophus
CCTGAAAGAGGGGGGCTGCCTGCTGGATGAGCTGACTCGGTCTCCCTCATGATTCCTTTAAAATTAGGAACTTCTGGGGAAAGACATTGTGGATTTCTGCCACCCAGAAGACCAGCAGCTTTTGCGGGACAGCTTTCAGCAGGTAAAACACTTCAGCTGCGGCTCTGCGTGCGGTGCGGTGTTCAGATTGGAATCTGTCTTGGTGCTTGCAAAGCCATGAAACTATTGGAAAACCAAGAGGAAAAGAAGCCTTAGCCATTTCTCCTTTGCCCAATGGCAAGCAGTTACAGACGTAGTCACGTAACTGTCAATGTGCAGAACAAAACAGAAGCATCTGATGTTCTAACTCTTGAATTCATCCTCTGGCTGCTAGCCCAGTCTGCTTTTAGGGCCAGAGACGTGGCTACAAAGTGCCTACGTGAATGCCATGCTTCTGTGGATGCCATGCTTCTGTGGCTGAAACACTGGTTCATCCCTAGGGCCCAGCCCAGTGCTACAGAACCCGAAATGGATGTGGTTTGCTTGCCCTGTTGTCGTTACTCTTATTTCTGAGGGCGTTGGACTTGTGGCAGGGCAGGTAAGACTGCCCCTGTGCTTTCATGACTCCAAAAAGTAGCTGCTCATATCCATTTGTCCAAATAGTTGGAATCAGAAGCGACAGCATGTGCTTCATTTACTGGAGGCTTTTCCATACATCTCACCAGTGCAAAGATAAGAGAAGTGAAAGCCAAAAAGGGGATGTTCGATTCCCCTCCCATGTCATTCAGGAATCCAGGTGGCGTAAGGGTGTAGCAGCGGTGCCATTCAGTTGGGGAAAAGCGGGATGTGGTCTCGGAGGCTTTGAGGCAAAGGGCCATCACGAGGTGGTAGCGGGGGTGGCTTGTGCTCAGAAGCAAGTTGCTCTTCAACACCTTCTTTTATCAGGTTCTACTGATGGCATTACGTTTTTTAGGTGGTGAAGTTAAAAGGCCAGGTTCTGTCAGTCATGTTCCGATTCCGATCCAAAAACCGGGAATGGCTCTGGATGAGAACCAGCTCCTTTACCTTCCAGAACCCCTACTCGGATGAAATTGAGTACATCATCTGTACCAACACCAACGTCAAGTATGTACATGGAAATGACTTGCCAAGCACCAGTGATAGCACACGAACCTGGTGGGATCCTGTCCCAGAATAACCGGCAGCACGGAACTGCGGGACCTTCGGCCTCTCCCCCTCTCTAAGCTTCCCACCAGTTTGCACAGGCCCTGGAGAAGCCGCCGAGTCCCACCAGCACGCTTTCCCTGGGCTGTGGCAGGCACTGGAGGACTGTAAAGTGCAAGGAATGTAATTCCTTTGGCTGTCTGGGTTGTATGGCTTAGCAAGCTGCCAAAGCTCAGCTCCACAGTGCCTTTTGTAACTGGTTACTGGAGCAATTTCCCAGTAACATTAGGGAAGTCTGCCTCTGAACGTAGCTCCTGGACTCCAGTGCCAGCCTGGGGCGGGCAGCTGCTCCGCAGAGCGGCTCTTCACGGGAGCAGGACTGTCTGCAGCTCCGGGTAGAAAGTAAACACTGATTTTTCTCCGCTGCAGCAGTTCCATCCCTGGATTCAGGAGCGAGCCCCGCGGCTGCTCCCGTTGCTGCTCTCTTTTCCCTCTCGTGACTGTTCTGGTGGGCTGCTGCCTCTCGGGAGCGATCAAAGCTGCTCTCTTCTTCCAAGAGTGGGCTCCAGGCCCCTTACGTAAAGCAGCAACCAAAATACGGATCCTTTTTTTTTTTTTTTTTTTTTCTTGTGATTTCTAACTGCAGGCTTGGTGGGTGCAGCAGAAGGAGTCGTGCCAGCCAGGCAAACAGAAGGCTAGCTCATTTGTGGGCAGGGGAAAAGGCAGGATTTTAATTTTTTTTTAACAAAGCAAGGTCCTAGAGAGCAGGTAGCTTCTTCCCTTCCTGTGGCTGGCAAGCTGATGCTTTCTGATGAGGAAGTAGCAAGAGTTGAGCAGTGACAAATGCCCCTGGCTTCACAGAGCCGTGGTGCCAGGGCAGGATCAAATCTGATGCGGATCCGATGCAGACCTTAATTCCTGTCCCGGGGCTAGAGATATCTCTTTGAACTCATTCATTCCACACGCATCCATTCTCACATCCATGCTACACCTTCTGCAAGCTCTGGGAATTCAGCCCAGGGCAGCAGCAACCCGTGTCTGTGTTCGAGGTGCGTTTTATCTACCTGCATCTGTGCCAGGTTATTCGTCTTTGAGATCGGTTGCTGCTGAAGCAGGAGCTTGCGAAAGAGCTGTCGAGAAAACGCTGGATTTTTGTTCCTTTCTTGTGGGAGTTAAACATTCACTGACTCCTGGCAGTTAACAGAAGAGCGTAACGAACTCCACCGACGTCTTGGGCTTAAAACCCCAAACTGCTGGTGGTCTCTGCAGGCTCTCGCCCCGGAGTGCCTGGCACAGAGCTGAGTGGAAAACCCTGGGGGTTTTTTGGTTCCTAAAACCTTTGCTTGTGCTTGAAGGATGATGCAGGCCTGGCCGTGCTCCTGGTGTGGGTTATTAATTGCTCCCCTGCTCAGTGACTGAGCCGGGGGGTGCAGAGCCCTTCGGCTCGCCGCCGTTAGCGTGGCACCCCCCTTCCGAGACCACGGAAAGCGAGTGGAAGGACCCTTCACTCGAACAGCTTTTGCAAAAGCAAAGCTTCCAGCCTTGCCAGGCACACCCTCCTACACGCAGTACCCAGCTGTTTGCTTCCGCTTGGTATTTTTAAAATATTTTTTCTATTTTTTTTTTTTTCTTTTTCTTTTTCTTTTTTTTTTTTTGCTTTAAAGGAACTCGAGCCAGGAGTCTCGGCCTGCCCTGTCAGACTCAATGCAGAGGCCCCAGCTGGGCCAGAGTGCCAGCCTTCCCCTGGAGATGGGCACGGCACAGCTGCCCACAAGGTCAGGAGGTGCTCAGCTCCCTTTACCGTGCCTCTCGCTGGTTCTGCCCTCCTCTCGGATAGCCTTCCTTCCCAGACCTTCCTCTCCGCAGCAGTGAACTCCTCTGGGCTATTGAATCCCTGGTGTAACCACAGAGTATCTGTTCCCTTGGCAATCCCTTTTAGCAGCCGGTGTTCTCCTGTTACAGACCCTTTTTATTTTAGGCAGCAGCAGCCGCCGCAGCAGACAGAGCTGGAAGTGGTCCCAGGAAGAGAGCCTGTCCGGTTACGACCACTCGCAGGTAAATGGACAAGGTTTCGGTTACTCCTGGCGTTTGTCGTCCTGCAATTTAACTCGCCTTTTGCTGGGGCTGGAGGCTGCCGAGAGTTTGGAGAGGAAGGTGTTTCTGGCTTGGGGTTTGCTGGATCTGCTGGCTTGGTTCTGCTCTGCCCCTGTGGCATCCTCCCCGCTGCGCCCTGAACGGCCGCGCTGTCCTGGTTGAAATACGCAGGAGTCCGGAGAGCAGCCGGGCTCCTGCGTGCCAGGTCTTTGCCCTCAGCTGTTCTCCGTGCTGGCAGCGAGACCCCTCACTTCTGTGCTGGAGGTGCCAGCAGCTCGTGTTTCTGCCTGCTCCCAGGTTCCCGTGCAGCCTGTGAGCGCGGCCGGCCCGGAGCACAGCAAGCCCTTGGAGAAGGCGGAGAGCCTTTTCAATCAGGAGCGGGACCCGAGGTTCAGCGAGATCTTCAGCAGCATCAGTACAGGTGAGGAGGGCCGGGCTGTGAGACGTTCCCCGGGGGCACAGCGCGTCTTCATCCGACGGCAGCGCCGATCCGAGCGCTGGCCGCCCTTTCCTGCGTCGCTCGGAGCAGTTGTGGGTGCGGAGGCTCAGCGTGGCCATCGTGGCGGCCCATGTCTTGATCTTTGAGGTCCCTTCCGACTCTAACCATTCTGTGATTCTGTGATTTCGATGCTGGGTGGACGATTCCTGTCTCTGCTGATTCCTGCAGCCCGCGTTTTGCTGGAGAGGTGTGGGGACGGTCTCTTGCTCGTGTGTTACTGCCTGCCTTAGTCTGACCCTCCCTGCTCGTCCCCAGAGAGCAGTTCTGTTCCCAGACTGGGCACGGAATGTAGTGGCTGCTCTAAGCCGAGAGGACCTTAATGCCCAGTTTATTGGAAAATGGAGAGGAAATCAGATTAAATGGACTCCTACAAAACCAGCTGGAGCCTGTGTCTGGATCAGGGACGTCCTGTGCGATGCTTTGGCTCAAAGCAGCCTTCCTTCACACGGACACGTCTCATGCAACTGGTTCTCTGTCCCTGTTCCTGCAGCTGAGCCTCTCAGCCCTAATGAACCACCCTCTCTCCGCAGACCAGAGCAAAGCCATTCCTGCCAGCACGGTGCCCGCCAGCCAGCCCCTCTTCACGCAGGGAAACACCTTCACGCCGTCGCGACCTGCCGAGAGCTTCAGGTGAGGCTTCCTGTGCTTCCAACGGCCTCGTGTTGACTTCACCTTGTCCTGCAGCGTTCCGTTCTGTTTGCGTGTCCTTCTGCCGCAGCTGAGCGTTCCCGGCCTCTCTCTGCGTGGCACTGGTTGTCCATAGATGTGTCCCCTTACGGCATGCAGAAAATACAGGGGGAGCCCATCCAGGCATCCGTTCCTTTTGAGGAGTGGGGGAGAAAAAGGTTCCTGCACCCTCTGCTCTCCTGGCCCGTCCTGCTTTGCTCCTGGTCAGAGGTGCAGGATCTTTGAGGCTGTGCACAGAAGGGCCCTTCCTCCGCTGTGCCAGTCCTCACCCTCATCCTCACCTCCCCAGCTGCTGCCCTTTCCCTGATATCCCTCTGCTCTGTTGCTTCCGAAGCTTGTCTGCAGGACAGCTGGGCCTCTGGGACACGCTTGGACTGAAGCCCACGAGCTGTGGGTGAGGGCAGCCATGCCCACCAACCCAGCAGCTCCTGCCAGTTGTGCCCCCAGGGCAGCGTGATGGGCATGAGCAAAGTTACCACACGTTTCTGGGCTCGTTTGCTCCCACCGATAACCTGCACGGGTGGTGTTTGTGCCTCCTCATCCTGCATGTGATCCCGAGTGTCCTGAGTGCCTCTTCTGTCTCCCAGGAGCAGCAGCATGGTCCCTCCTGTGAACATCATTCAGCAGCAGCCCCCATCAGCGGGCCGGATCCTGGCGCAGATCTCACGCCACTCCAACCCAGCTCAGGTCAGCGGAACCAACTGGGCTCCAGGGACGCGGCCGGCCTTCACGCCCCAGGTAGCAAAGCCCAAGCCCTCGGTGCCACCCCGAGCCCCTGGTGCCACCCCAAGCCCCCGCTGCGTTACGGACCCTTCTCGCCGTCACGAGTCAGCGGCACCGCGTGCCCCTCTGCTTTCTCCTTCGCACTTCTCACCCTCGTTACGAGGAAGTTCAGGATGAATGCATCTCTCCTCTTCCTCTCCCGTTTTTTGCTCTCTTGGCAGCAAGTGGCATCGCAGACGGTGAAGACTCGGCCCCCTTCCTTCAGCATGGGGACTTTCCAGGGCACCCCGTCCTCCTTCAGCCCCATGGCAGCACCGAGCTCCACAGCTTCGCCTACCGGGGCCGCTTACCCAACCTCGCCAGCCGTGGCACGGCCTTCAGTGAGTGTGGCTGGGCGTGCTGGGGAGGGCGGGGTGGCACCGAAATCCCCGCAGAGGAAAGCTGGGAGCATCAGTCGGATACAGCCGTGGCACGATACGGTCTCCGTTGTTTCCTTGTGCGTGTTGGGAATGCCGGAATGTAGAAAGCGCGGCTAAATCCCACTTCGGCGGTCGCTGCCTTTGTCGCTGTTAACCCATATCCCAGCACGAGGCTCCAGAGCAGAGAAATTCTGAACCATTTTAGGGCTGACTGGGAGGAAACGAACCGCTCTGGGACTCCCCCGCGTTCGTTCTTGTTCTGCCCCATAGATATTGGCGGAGGCCTTAATGGATGTGACAGTTCCGTGGCTTTTCCTGGAGGGGGGGGGACCCCACCCTGTGACCAGCAGGCACCACCAAACGAGCTGTGCCCTTCCCAGTCCTTTTAAAGGATCACAAAACCCACAGCGCTGCACTGGGAATCGTTTGCTGACTTTCTCTCCGTTCCACAGCCACGGAGGCAGCGCAGACCCCCGCTCCGTTCCCGCCGCGGGCAGCCGAAGGCGTGGGGATGTGGCCGCAGTGGCAAGGACAGCACCACGGCCCGCGTCCGGGGAGCCGCACGTGCAGCAGCCGCAGCCGAGCCAGCCTGAGGTCTTCCCAGTAAGATGGTGGTTTTTGAACCTCGTGGGCCAACCCCGTGGGAACGAGCGGTCTTCGCTTCCCGAGCGCGGGCGGTTGGCCGAAGCGCCGGGAGCGTGTCCCGTTGATTCGTGGTGTCTGGTGAGGTCTCAAACTCGTGGGTCGCTGATGGAGCTGAGATGGGAACGCAGAGGGCACAGAGCTCCACTGGGCCAACTTGGTGTCCCATGGCATCAGCGTGAAGCTCTCCCAGCTCCGCAGTGAGTTAATTAGAGCCAGAAGGGTTAAAAATAACGACAAAAAGCCAAACAGCCCCCCCAATCCCACAAAGTGCCGTAACTCGGGAGAGCTCACGTTCCTCTGAGCTGCTGCCCCTGTTTTCAGAGGAGTCGCTGCTCCTGGTGTAAATTCCCTGCCAGCCCACAGCCTTGGGCACGGCCCCGTGTGCCCCGGGGAGGGAAGGGCCATCTTGGCGCGCGGTGCCCGCTCTGGCACGCTGCTCCGTGGCCGAATTACCAACGTGGTGGTCTCGTCCAGACAGTAACTGTCTCCTTGTATCCTCGCAGGACATGCTGACCATGCTGGGAGACCAAGGACCCAACTACAACAACGAAGAGTTCCCGGAGTTGAATATATTCCCATCTTTTTCGGAATAAAACAAGCCCCGGGGGAAGCCAGTTATAGCTATATCCAATATCCATGTGTAAAGGAAAACACCTAAGTCTTTTTTTTTTTTTTTTTTTTTAAATCAAAGACTGCTGAACTTTTTAAACACTTCCACCTTCCGGAGGCGAAACTCTGCCCGGCAGCCCGGAGGATGGACGGTGGCGCCAAGGAGGGTGGTGAGGTGCCCAAAGCCACCAAAACTCTGCGCGGCACCGGCAGCGGCGGACACTTCACCTGGAGACCAGGACTCGAGTGCCACCAGGGCGGCTCTCCTTGACCGAAGGCCCCGTGTTTCCGGAGCCGCTCGCTCGCGGTTTTCCGTTGCGCACGCTGGGTCGGTGGGAGGGAATTCCTGTCTGGATTCCAGGCAGCCCCTCCCGACTCCTAAGGTGGCTTTTTACCGTTTTTATTTCAGTCTTCTATACCGTGACTCTTTTTCTATAAAACACAAAAGTATTGTAACTTTTTAAATACGGAAGAAACTCTCCCAAGCGTTAACCGTTGCGCAACGCGATTCCGGAGAGTGTTTGTGTAAATCCCTGGCATCAGCCGGCGTTTTCCTCGGAGGAAGTTTACCCATCCATGGAGGGTCGGTGCGGCGTCTCCGGTCCCGGGGTGCTTCCTTAGAGCCCCCCGTGCCGCCGCCGCGCCGGGGTGGGATGCGTTCGGACGCCGTCTCTTCCGTGAACTGTGCAATGAATATGGGCCTCCGCAGCCAGCGGGACCCGTCGGATCCCGCGGGAACGGCCGGAGTTAACGAGCCATAAAAAAAAAAAAAATAATTATTATCTATGTAGCTTTGTCCTCGCTGCATCGGTTCTGCAGCTGGTGTTTCTGTGCTGCCGCGAACCGATGTTCCAGGAGGCTTTTTGGCAGCGTTATGGGATGGGGCGTCCACATCTGGACGGAATTCCTGGGATTCGTGGGGAGCCGGACGCCTGGTTCCCCCCCGGATCCCTCCGGGGGTTGCTGAGGAGCCGCGGCGGTGTTCCGCTTTCGCGCTTCCCGTCTCCTTAAGGAAAAATTGATGCCATATGATGACCCTGTTGCCAAATCACAAAATGGAGGAGAGCAGGGGAAGACAGGGAACAGAATGATTTATTTTTTTTATATTATATATATATAAATTCTTTTTTTAATTTTAAACCTTTGAATCTTCTGGCTGCTTCAGTGGAAAACAAAAAAAACGGTGGCAAATCTCGCTGTCCTCAAGGGTGCAGGGCTGGAAGGACAGTCGGCTTCCCCCTGCCACGGCAAACCTCGCCGCGATTCCGGCAGGGAAATTTGTTTGTCTCGGAAGGAAACCCGCAGCGTTCCTGGAAGCCGGGTTGTGTTTTGGATGGAATCTGTTCCTCCCTACGCGACGCTGGGGCCGCTCCAGATGCCCGGAACGTCCTCTGCTGCCGTGGGGCAGGGAGGGCCGCGGCGTTGGGACCGACAGGTCGTGGTGCCGCGGTGGTGGGAGCGGATTTCGGAGATGCAGCTCGCGTTGTGCCGGGAAGGCGTTGGGATGTTTGTGTCACCGGCTTCCAGAATTCACGGAGACCCGGAGCGGTGGTGCTGGGGCGCGGAGCAGAAAGCTTTCATTTTCTATTTTTTTTTTTTTCCCCCCCCTCTCTTGCTTTTGTTGGAAAAATTAAATTTGGATTTTCTTTCTCACTTCCAACACCACTTCCAAATTTACCTGTTGAAAGGTGGGAACCTCCCGTGAGGGAGTTTGGGAACATCTCGCCATCCAAAACATCATGGATGGAAACATCATCCATCCATTCCCCCTGTCCTCGTACCCCGGGGAGATGCCACCAGCCGTTACCACCATGGGCCCTGCGGTGCCCGCAGCCACCCACCGCGTCCTGTGGCCATGGGGTTTTCTGGGGCACGGAAGAGCTCTTCTGGAAAGCAGTGAGTGCAACCATCCCACGTGCCCAAAGTCAGGCTGGCAGTGCCCGATTCGGGGCGAAGTGGGCACCTGCAGGACCAGCACTGAGCTGTGCCATGCTCCAGCATCGGAGCCGTGCCAGCCGGAGGACGGAGCGGCACTTGGCTGCCCGAGGAGGAGGAAAATTCCCATTTCTACAGAAATGGGGCCCCGGGGTCCCCGCGCCGCTGGAGGGGCTGACGCGGGGGTGCCCGGTTGCGGAGCGGTGGGGGGACGCAGGACGGAGCCGCGGGCAGAGTTACCCCCTCGGGGCACGAGGGGCTGGTTTTGCGCCCGGGCTCCGGCTCGTGGCGGGAGTTGCCGATGATTATATGGAGTGAGAGGTTTTCCAACAAGATCTTTCCCTTTTCCACAGCTCTGTCTCGTTTCTGCCATGGCCAGAAACCCCCCTTGGCATCGCGAGACGGGCCGAACCCCTGGGCCCTGCCTTCCTCCCGAGCTCCTCCTGCCTCCTCCTCCTCTGAATTACTCGCAGCCGGGGTTTGGCAGCCTCTTGTGATCTCCAGCTTTGTGGATCGTCGGATTTTTCTCGTGCCACGCAGCCGGAGAGGGACGAATACCCGGCCTCGCGTCCCTCTGCCAGGAGTGTTGCCCCCCCAGATGCCAGGCTCCCCCCGCTCCCCTTCCCGTGGCCGCTCCGTCACGCGCGGCCGAGTCAGGGCCCCGTGCTCGGGGCGATGAGTCCACGGCGGAGCCCCGGGCTGACTCAGCCACCCTGGCAGGGGTGAGCTCATGAGGGGGGCCCGGGTCCCTCTCCTTGGGGACCCCCGTCGTGCCAGGGTGACGTGGGTGGAGGTTGGAGGTGGCTCCAGCTGGTATCCATCCCCTTAACTCTGCCCCTTGCTCCCTGGGATGGTCCCTCCTCGCACCCACAGCTGGCTGGTGATGATGATGGCGGTGATGATGATGGTGATGGCCCCAGCGTGGCATGCCTGGGACGGGCAACTAATGCCACCGGGTCACTCCGGGACCTTCCGGGCAGTGAACAAGGTTTTCTGACTCGTCCCGGCGGGAGCCGCGTGACGAGGTGCCAGTCACTGCAGAAAGCACCGTCCGACCCCGCTTCCCCGCGGGGTCAAGGATGAGCCCAGACCCCCCGAGCTGTACCCGCACCCCCGGGGCTGGGCACAGGGGGGTGGCACAATCCTGCCCTGACAGGAGGCAGCAGGGGAAGCCATCCTGGGCTGGGGATGTTGAGGCAGAGGTGAAGGTCCTGGCCCTGGCTCCACGTGTCCCACAGCGATGCTGGGAGTTGCTGGGAAGGGTCTAATCCTGCCATGTAGGGCATCTTCTGAAGGAAGGGGGTGCCCAGCCCTCCCTGGGGGGGCTGGGGAGGACCGTGGGGCTCCCGGGAACACGCAGCCCCTCTGCCATGGGGCAGGAGGGTGTCCCTGGGGAGTGTTGCTGGGGCAGGAGGGTGTCCTCGGGGGGGGTTACTGGGGCCGGAGGGGTTGTCCCCGGGGCAGGACCAGGCCCGTGGCCGGGGCTGACTCAGCTCGGCCCCGCAGCATCACGTGAAGCCGGGAGGGAGCCGCTGCCGCGTCCCCCCCTCCCCGGTCTCCCCTTCCCTCCAACCTGCGCAAACCCGGGCGACTGCCCAAATTTTCCAGCTGCCTCTTGACTTCCTCAATCCAGCGGCATAAAAGCGCTGCGGGCCGCCGCACCCGCATCCCTGGTCCCAGGCTGCGCCGTCCTCCCGCCGACACCGTGATGCCGGGGTGAGTGGGGTGGCAGAGGGGCAGTGGGTGGGCAGGGGGTGTCACCGGGACAGTCGGTGGGGTTTTGCCCCCATGGAAATGGACTCCAGTGCGGGATTGGGGGGAGCAGGTCCTACGTGGCAGCGCCAGGACTTGTTAGAGGTGTGAAAGGGGAAACTGAGGCACGGAGCATCGAGCGGGGCTGGGGGCTGCAGGCTCGGGCTGGTGTCCCTGTCCCTGCTCTGTCTTGGGGGTCTGGTAGAAAGTGGATGTCGGGGGGCGGAGGGTAAGGGGAGGGGAAGGGTGCCTGGGGGTCCCCCCCTGCCTGCGCCCCACTCCGGGAGCCCCCAGACCTCGGTTTCCCTGGCTCGGGGCTGCCGGGAAGGCGCCAGCAGGAACGGTAACGGGAACCAGCTGTCCCGGCTCATGTGACACCCGCACCGGCCAGCGCTGCCCGTGGCGGGTCCCGGCCCCCACCCAGTTGGCAGCGGGTGCTGGTTCCCGGGGCTTGTTCCTGGGGTGGGTACGGGTCCCAGTCCCACCCAGGGTGGGTACGGGGTCCCGGTCCCTCATGGCTCGGTAACGGGGCGGGCGCAGGGTCCCCTATGGCCCGGAACCGGGATGGCCGGGGGTCCTGGCCCCTGTAGCCTGACATGGGGGTGGGCGCAGGGTCCCGTCCCCCCGTCCAGCCTTCCCGGGCTCAGTCTCTGTCCCCGTTGCCCAGGATGTGGTGGCCCACGCTGCTGGCCCTGCTGCTCCCCGCGGCGGTGGCCCAGCCGCACCCCGAGCGGGAGCTGGACGCCCAGTGGGACCTGTGGAAGAAAACCTACGGCAAACAGTACAACGGGAAGGTACGGCAGAGCCCAGCCGGAGGGGAACAGCCCCCGGGGGGCAGCTGGGGACACCCCCATGGGGCCAGTGTCCTTGGGGCCGTGGGCAGGACCCCTCCGCCCAGCGCCGTCTCACCCTGCGGTGCAGGCGGACGAGGCGGCGCGGAGGCTGATCTGGGAGAAGAACCTCAAGTACATCAACGCCCACAACCTGGAGCACGCGCTGGGCGCCCGCACCTTCCAGCTGGCCATGAACCACCTGGGCGACATGGTGAGCGTCGCTGCGGGGGACGGTAACGCGGTGGTTGAGAGGGGACCGAGCACCCTTGGGTGCTGCTCTGCCCACCAGCCCCAGGGCTGCACCCACCCACCCACCGCGGGCTCCTTCCCCAGACCAGCGAGGAGGTGGTGAGGACGATGACGGGCTTGAAGGTGCCCCGTGGCCACCCGCGTCGCAACGAGACCCTCTACGTCCCCGACTGGACCGAGAGAGCCCCGGCCACCGTGGACTGGAGGAGGAAAGGCTACGTGACGCCCGTCAAGAACCAGGTAAGCGGGGTGCTCCCCGGGGTGTCCGGAGCGGGGCGGCACCCTGGCATCACCCACCATGTCCCCGCAGGGCCAGTGCGGCTCGTGCTGGGCTTTCAGCTCGGTGGGCGCGCTGGAGGGGCAGCTGAAGCGGAAGACGGGGAAGCTGCTGTCCCTCAGCCCCCAAAACCTGGTGGATTGCGTGGCCAACAACGACGGCTGCGGCGGCGGCTACATGACCAACGCCTTCGAGTACGTCCGGCAGAACCGCGGCATCGACTCGGAGGACGCCTACCCCTACATCGGCCAGGTCCGGGCTGGGAGGGGGGTGTAAGGTCCCCATCTCCCCTCTCTCCCCCCGACTGCTGCCCCAACCCCGTCTCTCTGGTCCCACGCAGGACGAGAGCTGCATGTACAACCCCACCGGGAAGGCGGCCAAGTGCCGCGGCTACCGGGAATCCCCCAGGGCAACGAGAAGGCTTTGAAGAGAGCCGTGGCCAGGATCGGGCCCGTCTCCGTGGGCATCGACGCCAGCCTGCCCTCCTTCCAGTTCTACAGCCGGGGTGAGGGAAACCCCCTCCAGTGCCCACTGGCCGCAGTGCAGCTTGGGGAAACTGAGGCACGGCCAGATGATTTATCCGTAGCGTAACCGTCTGCCCTGTCCCCCAGGCGTGTACTACGACGAGAGCTGTAACGCCGAAAAACATCAACCACGCGGTGCTGGCGGTGGGCTACGGCGCGCAGAAGGGCACCAAGCACTGGATCATCAAGAACAGGTACGGCAGGACGGCGGGGCTGCTTCTCACCGCGGTGGGCTTCGCCGGCGGCTCAGGCTTCGCCTTTTCTCCCCGCAGCTGGGGCGAGGAGTGGGGCAACAAGGGCTACGTCCTGCTGGCACGCAACAGGAACAACGCCTGCGGCGTCGCCAACCTCGCCAGCTTCCCCAAAATGTGAGCGCTCCCGGCGCCCTCCCCTCCCGCGCCGCGGCCAGCCGCTCCTCCCCGCTTCCCTGTGCTCAAACTCAGCCTTTTGCTCCCGATCTCCGAATGTGGCATCGCTCCGGGTTGGGATCTCTGCCTCTCCACGAGGAATCTCCCCCCAGGAGAGGGGAGAGACCCCCCTCGGCCGCAGATGAACGGTGCGATGAGCTTCCCCCAACTCCCTTTTCCCGGGACTCCTTCGCGGTGCCGGCGCCGCGTGTGCCCGGTTCTACCTTCCGGCCGACGCCGGAGCCTGGGCTTGGCCGACTCCGGAGAATCTGATCCATCCGGAGACGCTGGTGCAAACAGGTCCCGCGGTGGCCTCCGGGAACGCGTGGGGACGCCGCGGGTGGAACATCCCCCCCGCGGAGAACGCGGGTCCGTCTCCCCCCCACCCGGCGTCCCCGTGGGGGCCGCAGAGAACAACACGGATTTATTTTAAAATAAACACTTGGGAATAAACGCTGGAGCTGCGGTTTGCTCTGGGCTGCGCCGGCACCGGGGTGGCAAAGGGCTGCGGTGCCGCGGCTTCGGCGCGAACGTTTGCGCCAGGGCTGGGTGGGGTTTTGCAGCCAAAATCCTGGTGTCACCCCAAAATCCTGAACCCGAGAGCTCCTTTGAACGCAGCAAACTGAGAAATGATGCAGGGATGCTCAGGGTGAGCCCCAACTGGAAGGGAAGGTGATGCTCACTTTGAAAATTCACGCCAAAAAAAAGTTTCGGTGCTTAAAAAGAAGTTTCTCCCACCCACTCGCGCGGTGAGGAGGATGAGGGACACCAGTTAAACCACTGTCAGGATGCGCCGTCGGGGTGGGCTGAAACCAGACCGCTGTGAAAAGAAAGTGAAATTGGGCGTTTCGCCGTTCGCCGGCTCCGGGCTGCGGCGCGCGGAGGGACCTTCTCGCAGCGCCGCGCTGTGCCAGGCCCCTCGTGCCCATCCCCAGGCCGAGCCCGGCTCCCTGGGAAGCTGCGTGGTGGCTGGGTGGGCAGGTGAGACATCTCCCGGGGTGAATTTTGGCTGGAAAACACGGAGAAACGGTCCATTTGTGCTCACTGGGGGAGCTCATCTCGCCTTCCTCGGCGCGGCTCCTTCGGCCGCTACAAGCCGGCGGCGCGGGACGTGTCGAAGCCGCGCCGAAGGACGCCGTTGCCAACGTGGGGCCCGTCTCCGTCAGCATCGATGCCCGTCGCCCCACGCAGCTGGTGGGTCTTCGAGAGGAGCCCAAGAAAGGGCTGCGCTTTCCTTCCCGTGACCCAACTTCCATAAATTATTCCAGTTTCGGCTCGTGGCGTCCTCGTTCTCGGCGACAGCATCGGCGACGCCTCCGGAGAGCGAATTTCAGCCCCGTTCGGGCGGCGATTCGGGGACTGAATCCAAAAGTTGGCAGCTTTTCCCTTCAGCCTCTGCTCCGAGGGGCACCTTGAGGGTTGCCAGGACGTGCCAGCGATGCGCCGTCGGATGCCCACCAGCATCCTTTAGGGCTCAGACCCGTCGCCGCCGCGGCGTAAAGGGCCCTTGATGAAACCCGATAGACCCGAATCGCCGTCCGTCACCCAAAACGCTCCTGCCCGGCTCCTCGGTGCTGGCTCAGAAAAAATGGGATTTCCAGCGTTCCTGGGTGCTGAGTCAGCACAAAGGGCTGGCGCTTCTCGGAGACGGAAACTGAGCCGGTTTGGTTCGGGGTCGTGCCGGTGAGCCCCCTCCTTCGGCACAGCCTCGCGGGTCACCGCGGCCGGGCTGCGCCGCGCGTTAGGACGTGTTTGTGAACGTGTTTTTCACGGTTTTGAAACGCAGAAGGAGAAACAAATCGTTGAAATGGAAGTGTCCTGCTCGGCCAGACACATCTCTGCAAAAAAAACCCAAACCTGCGATGTCAGCGAAGCTGCAGTCAGCAACTGAAAACCATTTTCTTTTCTAAAAACAACAAAAAAAACCCAACTGTGGGCAGTTCTGTCAACAAAGCTCCTTTGTCCTCATGTCAGAGCCGGGCTACACCCCACCAGTGTCCTCCTCTGTCTCTCCCCTCTGGCCTTGGTAGGATTTTTTTGTAAAAAAAGGATTTTTGAGATGCAAAACGAAGCCATACGCCTGGAGCTGGTATTTCCATGGTGGTTTTTAACTCGCTCCAGCACTCCGAAAAGAAGTGGTTTTCCTCTGCCCCCCACCTTAGAAGAGTCAGCGGCAGCAAAATCTGGCAGAGAAGCAGTCAGGAGGTTCAGCCTTTTTGGCCAAAAGATGCGAATTTGGCTGTTCCTGTGGCTGCTGGGGAGGAAGCATGAACTAGTAAAAAAAAAAAATAAAATAGGAATGGGGAAAGACAAAAGTGAGGGTGAGGGACGGCGCGGAAGGAGGTGGTGACCTCCCGTTGTCTGATTTTTTTGCCTCTTCCTTCTTCCAAAAGTTGGGGTGCGCCTTTCGGTGAGCGGGGCTGCATCCGGATGGCGAGGACCAGGGGAACCGCTGTGGGATCGCCAGCTACGGCGCTTCCCCCCGGATCCAGAGAGCTTCCCGCTTCGGGACGAGCTCTGGAGATGCCACCACTCACCTCGAGCGAGCCTGGCTCCGCTCCCACCTTCCCTCCTTGAGGAATCCCGCCACGTTCCTACGGATACGCCGCGGCAATCGGGAGCGAGCGCGGTCGGCTCGTTCGAGCGCCTCGTCCCGCGTGACCGTCCCGCTAATAAGGGATAATCCGTCGGGAATTATTTCAATTATTTGGGTGGAGGGCTCTCTGTTGTCATCGCTAACTCTTGCAATCTCCAGCTGCTTTTTAGAAAATGACTCAGCTGCGTCTTCACAGCCCTCGAGACGCAGCTCTGCTTCCTCCTCCTCTCTTAGAAGGTGGTTTCTCACCACCAGTTTACATCCCATGGTGGTGAGAAACGCACCCTCCTGCCCACCCATCCTCGATGGGAACCCGGAGGATGCCCGGAGAAGAGGCTGGAGCATCATTTCCAGGCAGCTGAAGACTTTGCTGTCACCCTTTTCAGCCCGTCTGCCACGTCAACGCGCGTGAAGCGCGTCCCCGCTGTCCCCGCGGTGCTGAGGTTGGCCGGCTCAGCTCCCTGCCGTGACGCCATCTCAACCATCTCTTCCCACCCGCACCTCCCCGCCGAAAAGGGAATAAATGTGATTGATTTTTGCGTCCCAAGAGCTGCTTTTGGGCTGGTTGGTACGTCGCTGCGGTGAGATGGGAGCTCAGGTCTACCCAGTTCAACCCAGGGCTCCGTGCTTGGCCTCATCCTGTCTCAACTCAGCACCGAGTCACAAAAATACGCAAATTGTGCCAGAGGAGCGCGAGCCCCGCTCCTGCCCGCTGGCCCAACGAGCCACACAAACCACCGTGAGAGCCTCGCCACTAACTCGTGGGATGCTGGAGATAAACCCGCGTCCGCAGCCGTTTCCTGGTGGTACTGAGGGTCGAGCTTCAAACAGCCTCGTGACGGGCACGGCCAGCCCGGCTCCCAGCGAAGCGAAAACGAAATCAGAGCGTTTCCTCATTTCCTGGCTCGTGATTTGCCCGACGAGTTGCAGCTGCCGTGTGCCAAAGGTCCTCCCGGCAGTGGGGACACACGGGATTTGTCCCCCGGCATCCGTCCTGCCCCGCTCACGGAGGCTGCGGGGCAGCTGGAGATCGGTACCCACCACCAGAAGAAGCTTTTTCAGGTACGTTGGTGCTTTTGTGTTTTGACAGCCCTCTGGGAGGACTGGGCTTTGAGGAAGTCACGCTGGAGGAACATTATGTTGAGCGTTGACTCCATCTTATCTCTAATCTTCTCCAAGCCCCCTCGGGGTGGTTGAATCGTACGGAGTAGCCCATCCTCAGGAGGTGGTGGACATCAGCTGGAAGAAAATAGGGTCGGTTTTTTGCCTTTTAAGGTGCTGGAAAACAGAGGTTTGTCCAACGCAGGCGATGTGCAAGCTTCCTTCAGGGAGGCTTTCCCGGGCAGGGCGGAACCATGAGCCAAGGCGCGTGTCTGGATGTGCCCCTGCGTGTCGGTGCCCGCGCGGGCAGGGGTTGGGTCCAGGAGACTTCTATGCCCGAGGGAAGTAGTTCTGGTGGGATTTCTCTTCCCGTCTCATCAGGGCTGGGGGTACGCAGCAGGAGAGCGGTGCCGCCGCGGGGGTGCCAGCCTGGGCAGGCAGGACGGGAGCTGTTGGCATCAGCTGGTGTAGAAAACCCGTGAAGGGCATGCCAGGGAGTCCAGGTCAAGGGATGTCATCACCGTTCTGCCTCCCTTACCAAACCGGATTTGTCACTAAGGGGTCAAGCGCGGCTCTGGCTCTGAGCCCTCGGCTCCCAGCGGGCATTCTGTGTCGCTCCGACTCCCCGGTCCCAGCTGAGCGGGATGAAGCTGTTGGCTTCCATCGCCTTCCTGACCACGCTCGCGGTGGCACTGGGACACCCCGACCCCGCGCTGGACTGGCACTGGCAGCTCTGGAAGAAGACCTACGGCAAAGAGTACCGCCACGAGGTAGGGGCGCCCCGGTGGGGGGCGGAGGTGGTTTGGGGTGCTGCTCCGGCGTGACCGTCCGCTGCGCCATGCCACGCTTTGAAGCACCGCTGGCTGCCAGGGGTGGTTGGGCAGGGGCTCCCGACTACTTTTGTGGGATAAACCGGGATGGAACGGCTGCGGGGGCCGTCGCCGCACACCGCCGGGCCGCGTTTGGTTTCAGAAAGAGGACGGGCACCGGCGCGCGACGTGGGAGAGGAACCTGCGGCTGGTGACGCTGCATAACCTGGAGCACTCCCTGGGGCTGCACTCCTACCAGCTGGGCATGAACCACCTGGCAGACATGGTAGGTGCCAGCGCGCCGCTGAGCAGGGGCTTGTCTCTGCCTCTGATTCCCTGCCAAGTTGAATTAACAAGGAATATGAGTGGGTTGGGGGTGGAAAAACTCCCAACGACCCTTCTCAGCCCATCCTCTTCGTGTGGACTCCGGCAGCTGTGGACAAACTGCTGCGACGTTCCTGTGCCCGACCTTGCCAGCATGAGGCAACCTGGCATGAGGAAATACCTCCTTACCGCGGCGTTTGGGGCGTGCGGACCAGGTCCTGGCCATCATATATGTTTGCGAATCGTCCCTCTCCGATGTCTCGAGGTTGTCGTGTTGCTTGGTGGAACGTACCAGCTTCCAGGGATTTTGGGTGCTGGAGTTAGGCTTTGTGTCTTCTTTTTCTCGCCCTTTCCAACGAACAGGGAGAAATTAAACGTAAAAAAGAAAAGTCAAGGGCTCCCCAAACCCTCCAACTCTTGCAGCTCAGGCTGTTCCAGCAAAATCCACCTCCAACACACCCAGACCAGAGACAAGGAAATCACGAGCTGATGTTCTCTTTTCCTCCAGACCAGCGAGGAAGTGGCAGCTTTGTTAACTGGGCTGAACGTTCCTCCTTGGCCAAACCGGACCTCCGTGTACCGGCCGCAGCCCGGCAGCAAAGTCCCGGACACGGTGGACTGGAGGGAGAAGGGATGCGTCACGGAGGTGAAGAACCAGGTGAGAAGCTCTCTCTGTGTCTCCCCGTGTCTCAATGCCACGGGGCAGCACCCAAACATCTCTGGGGCTTTGCAGGGTGCCTGTGGGTCATGCTGGGCGGTTCAGCGCCGTGGGAGCCCTGGAAGCCCAGGTGAAGCTGAAGACGGGGAAGCTGGTGTCCCTGAGCGCCCAGAACCTCGTTGACTGCTCCATGATGTACGGCAACAAAGGCTGCAGCGGAGGTTGGATGACCAGTGCTTTCCAGTACATCATCGACAACCAAGGGATTGACTCGGATGAATCCTACCCCTACACGGCTCAGGTGGGCATCAGAATTGGGCAACACGGGAAATCTGCAGAAAAACACACAAGCACGGAAGCAACGTGGCAATTCCTTCTCCTCTCCCATTGATTTCCCTCTGTCTTGGTTTCTGCTGGTCTTGTGCCATCTTCTCAGCCTCTCAGACCCAGGGAAGGGACCTTCAGACTTTTTTTTTGGTCATAGGTGAATGACTGGACTGGGAGCCAGAATTCCTACGTGTTTATTTCTGTCCTACATAAATTATGAGGCAACGTGCTACACGGAAGGGGAAAAATGGGACAGGAGTCCTGGCTCCTGTTCTCAGCTCTCTGTGTTCCATCTTCTGCAGCTGAAAAATGGGATATTGGTGTGGACAATGCTCATACAATTATTTTTTTATAAAGTTGCCCGTAACAGATGCTGCATGACTGCTGCAAGGCCGTCATGAACGAGCCATAGGAGAATAAAGGTCCCAGTGCTGAGAGTCTTGGTGGCCAGAGACAAGAGACGCCCTGAAATGACCTGGTGTCTTGAGAACATGGCCTGTGGAAACAGGTCCAAGCGACAGCAGCTCAGTCCAAGATAGAAAAGCCTTCAGACATCCACAAGGCAACTACAGAAACAAAAGACGCTGGTCTCTGTGTCCAGAGGGAGAACGAGAGGCCATGGGCTTCATCTACAGCAGAAGGAATTTAGGTTAAGAAATTGAGAAATTTAGAGGAGGAGCCTTGTGATGGGGAGGATGAGGAAGCAGGAGCAGTTTCTGTAGGGAAGTGGTAGAAGTGGTGTCACTGGAGGTTTCTAGAAAAAAGGCAGAGGAACGGCTTGGCTGCTCTCGGTGTGGGGAGGTGAGATGGACACGGTGGTCCCATCAGGTCCTTCCGGCCATCTTCTCTGCAACGCCACGTGTCGGAACACGGTGGGCAAAGAAAAGTGAAGAACAGGGTAAAAAAGGGCTGATAGAAAACGCGTACTCGGAAGTGTTGAGATCTTCCTGGTGGATCCTTCACGCTCCTCTTCTCAACTCCCCCTTGTTCCTACCAGAATGGGACATGCCAGTACAACGCTTCCGCGCGAGCCGCCACTTGCTCCAAGTACGTTGAGCTCCCGTACGGCGACGAAGCAGCCCTGAAAGACGCCGTAGCCAACGTCGGCCCGGTCTCCGTCGCCATTGACGCCACCCAGCCCACCTTCTTCTTGTACAGGTCAGGTACGTCCTTTTTTACCCTGGAGATCTTCACAGTCTTCTGTGTCTTTCTCCAAGACACGGAAAAAGATGTCAAGCTGATGAAATTTGGTGGAATTTGGCAAGTTGGGGCTTAATTCCTGGATGAAGGCATCAACATGACGACGCCTAAGACAGCAGCGTTAGTGACAGCTGAAGGTTGACTGGTTGAGGGTTGAAGGACTCGAAGACGAGGTCTTGTGGTCTGCTGACGTGCTTCAAACTCCTTTTTTTTTTTAATTTTTTTTTTTTCCCCAGGTGTTTACGACGACCCCCAGTGCACACAGGAGGTGAACCACGGGGTGGTCGTCATCGGCTACGGCACCCTGAACGATAAGGATTACTGGCTGGTGAAAAACAGGTAAAAGCCATGGAACCCTCGTTGTCCATCCGCTCGCTGTCTGGAGGGATGGGCTTCCCACCGCCCGACCTGACACCCTCGGAATTTTATAACCAATGTTTCTACGGATGGGAGGGAGATAATTGTTGGCAAAGCTGCTGCTTTCACCCACAGAAAGGGGGATTTCATTTTTCTCACCTGGGTTTCTTTGTTTCTTCTCCCGAAAGCTGGGGCGTGCGTTTCGGCGACGAGGGCTACATCCGCATGTCGAGAAACCACGGGAACCACTGCGGGATCGCCAGTTATGCCTCTTACCCGCTGATATAGACGGACCCCGAGCTCCAGGGAGGACTCCTGAGGCTTCAGCTCAACCACTGGCGCTGCGCTTGCACGGATCTACTGACTTCAAGAATCATCTTCTGGCTCTGTGGGCAACGTCCTTCCGTCGGCTCCGCCGGTCTCGCGGGCTGGGAGGGCGTCCTTTGGTGGGAGGATTTCGCAACGTGATTTACAGGCACCTAGTGACTTCTTTTTGGGGAAAACAAGTTTTTTTCTTTTTCCAAGTAAAACTGTGACACCTCCAGTTGTAACGGAGACCACCTCCAGTTACAGCACAGGTCGTGGTTTCCTCGCTCAGGTTTAGCGTTGGGCGCCGCCGCGACGGCACAGACACAATTTTGTCGCCGTGCGATGTTGGTGAAACTGCGGATGTTCCTTGGAAAAAATAAACGATCATTTTCACCCTCCAAAAATCTGCTGGTTTGTCTCTAATGGGTGGCAGAGGGAATTCCAGCGGGTACTTTCTCACCTGGCACTGCTCCCCCTCTTGCCAAACCTCACCAAATGTTGGTCTCCAAACGATGTCTATGACTCGGGAACGGAAGACAGGGACCACGCGCCGCCTGGGGAGAGAAGGGCGCCGATATCCGCGGTTTCACGTGGATGGAAGTTCTCACGGTGACGATGGCAACGAAATACAACCGCTGGCACTGGCACCGCGGCTGCCATCGCGCCCTCATGGCCCAACCCATCGCCAAATGCACCGCGCGTTCCCCACCGGCATGGGAAAACCGATTCTGAAGGAAAAAGGTTTTCATGGTAAAACTCCTGGTTGATGCTGTGAATCCACCAACCCTTTTCCTTCAAATTTATACGTTTGCCACAGGCTTTAGAAAAAGGTTTCAGTGGAAAAACTCTGGTGGAGAATCATTTTTGTGTTCCGCTGGGGGCCACTGCCACCTGGGGGGCCGTGGGGGAACTGACGGAGTTTCCATCCGTAATTTAAGGATACTCGGGGCCCCGATGGAAATTATCACGTGGTTTTGGCCTTGGCAGCTAACCAGATGGGTTGCTGTTGGTTTGGGCTGTTTTAACCCTTTTGCCAAAGCATTGCTCAAGCCTAAACCCAATGGGCTGAAGATGTCTCCTCTCCAGGCACGGAGACCGCTGAGCGCCTACGGCTCCGGCTCTGGTGTAGAATCATGGAACCATCTGGTTGGAAGAGACCCTCAAGATCATCGAGTCCAACCGTTCCCCCTGCGCTGCCAGGGTCCCCAAACCATGTTCCTCAGCACCAAATCCCCACGGTTTTGAAACGCCTCCAGGGATGGCGACTCCACCACCTCCCTGGGCAGCCTTGTCCTTGGAAGGGGCTCCAAATCCGGTGTATCCTCAGCAAAAACATCAGCCGGCGAAGAGCCGATGAGCCGAGACCTTCATGCAACGGAAGGGAAATAAATAAATGAATAAATAAATCAATAGATTTGACTTAACGCGAACACACAAACTGGGGGGCTCTGGGAGGGCACTGGTGTGGGGGGTTCGTGCCCTACGAGAACATCGCTCCCTGCTCAGACCCTGCCCCACGTTCATCTCCTCCCAAAGCTGCTTATTTTAAAGCGTGAGCTCTGCGCATGCGCGGAGTCCCCGGCGGGAGGAGAACTACATTTCCCAGCGTGCCGCGGGGGTCACTTCCGGTCTCCAGCGACTTCCGCTGGGCGTTGCCGGGCAACGGGGCGGAGACGGTGAGGGGCGGCCCGGGGGGGTCCGTGGGGAGGGGCTGTGGTGGGGGAGAGCTGAGGGGGGGTCTGTGGGGAGGGGGAGGGTCTGGGGAGGGGGTCTGTGGGGCAGGGGGGCGTCTGTGGGGGGGGAGGGTTGGGAGACAGGGGAAGAACCTGTGGAGGGGCAGAACTGGGGGGGGTTCTGTGGGGTGGGAGAGGGTCTGTGGGGAGGGGGAGAGCTGAGGGGGGGTCCGTAGGGTGGGGGGGTCCGTGATGGGTTTCAGGGCAGAGTGGGGGTTCTGGAATAGAGCACATTAATGGAGGGGGGGCCCTAGGAGGGGTCTGGGGGTCGGAGGGGTCCCTGGACGGGGTGGGGGGGGGCACGTGTGCTGCTGCTGAAGCTCTGGGGGGGGTTCCTGAGTGGGGGGCAGCGCTGAGGGGGGTCCCTGAGCGGGGGGCAGTGCTGGGGGGATCCCTGAGCAGGGGGCAGTGCTTGGGGGGGGGGTCCCTGAGCGGGGGGCAGTGCTTGGGGGGGTCCCTGAGTGGGGGGCAGCGCTGGGGGGGTCCCTGAGCGGGGGGCAGTGCTTGGGGGGGGGGTCCCTGAGCGGGGGGGCAGTGCTTGGGGGGGGTCCCTGAGTGGGGGGCAGTGCTGGGGGGGTGCCTGAGCAGGGGGCAGTGCTTGGGGGGGGTCCCTGAGTGGGGGGCAGTGCTGGGGGGGTCCCTGAGCAGGGGGCAGTGCTTGGGAGGGGTCCCTGAATGGGGGGCAGCGCTGGTGTCTGGCCTTGGGTCTCCCACAGGCAGCAGTGGGTGAATCCGGGGGGTTTGCAGGGAGCCCCCGGCGCTGCGGGGTGCGCAGGAGCAGCCTGGGGTGGGAGTGTGGGCACGGAGCCTGTGGCAGGGGGCCACTGAGGGGGAGGAGGGGTCCCCTGGCACGGAGAGGGGGGGTCAGGCACCTCGGCCTATGTAGGCCCCATATATCGTGACAGGGGGGTCTCCTGCTCCGCTGTGGGGCAGCTCCGGAGGTGCTGAGCTCAGGGGAACGGGGACGTGTGGCCTGAGGTGGGAATTCTGGGAGGGAATGGCCACCGGCGGGAGATGGGATTGGGAACGGGGCTTTCGGAGCCGCGTATCTGTACGGCTGCGGGCACGTAGCTGCGGGACACCCAGAGTTGTCTCCTGGAGTCGCCCCGTTCGCTTTGCCATACAGCTGTCGGTGACGCTCCGGTTCTTTTTCCCTCTAGATGAGGCTCCCGGTTCTCCCGGTGTTTGCCCCGCGCGGCGTGCCCGCTGCAAGGAACAGTGCCTGGCTCCGGCGCCCGGATCGCTGATGAACGGATGTGCTGCGGGTGACCGGGCTCTGCGGTACGTCACCACCGCCGGGTAAGCCACGTCTCCTCCTCGCCAGGAGCAAATCCTCACGTGTGTCCGTGTCTCCGCAGGGTCGGAGCCTTTCCGGGCTCCGTGGCGTGCCGTTACCGGCGCTCCCCCTGACGCTGAGCTCGTCACCGGCGCTCGAAGGTCTGACCCTGCCGTTCGCCTCTTCCTGCCCGGTGCCTTGTTCCCGCTTTCCCTGTTTCCTGCTTTCCCTCGTGGCTGCTCGCCCAGCGCGGCGCCGTTCCTCGTGTTTCATCCCGTGACATCCCCTCCCCGTGCGCACAGACGCTCTTTCTTGGCTTTATGAGCTTTTCCGACATCCAGATTCCTGTCTTTTTTTGCAGCTTCTCCCAGCTTTGCCTTCCTCTTCCCGCAATTTCTTACGGTGCACCTGGACTCTCCTCCCCATCCCAGTGCCTTTTTACATTTCCCACAGTCAGTTCTTCCTGCTGTTCATTCTCCACGGCACAGTCCTCCGGTGAGCAGAACACCAAATCCAAGACTTTCTTTGCATCCCTTTCATTGTTGCACTTGGTGCTGCCTTAAACATGGACCTTTCCAATGATTCTTTCCCACCCTGGCGGATTTTGGGATGTCCGATGTCACGTGGCTGCAGCTCACTCAGTGTCTTCTCCTGGTTTGAGGTGTGTTCCCTCCCAATGCCCGTTCTTACCCCCGAGCATCCCGCATTTTGCTGTCCCCATCCATTGTCGCTGAGATTCCAGAATACCGGAGCCTGGACTGGGTGTTGTGGGGAAGGAGGAGCGGCTGGATCCGCCTGGGATGGGTCTGGATGTCTGTAACTGCGGAGGACTGGGATCTGTCGGCAGGACCGCCTTTGCCGCTCAGTTTGGTTCCCATCTTTACCCGCCTCCTTCCTCTCCTCGGATGAAATGCAACTATTTTCCTTAAGTTTCAGATCTCGGAGTGAGAGCGAGCTGCCCAATGCAATCCTCTTCCTCCCCTTTTTCACGTTGGCTTCCCGAGTGCTCCTGGGCAGGGAGGAATCCCGGCTCAGCGCGGATTCCGTAAGTACCTCTCAATGAAATGGAAATTACGCCGCGGTGATCACGCAGCTTTTTGGTGGCATGTTGGGTTTGCACAAGAGTCACCTGGAAAACTCCGCGATGGGTCGTAGTTATCCCATGCCAGTTGTCCGGCAGAAAATACCACAGAAATACCAGTTTTCCATCCCAGCCAGCTCTCTGCAGGAGCTGGCGCTGCGGGCTGTGGGCCAGGAGCTGTGCGGGTGGAAGATCTGGTGGCTGCAGCTCAGCCACGTGTGGTTTGTTCTGGATTCGTTCTGACCATTCCCCCTTCCAGCTGGGCAGGGCGGTTCTCCGCGTGACGGCTCTGCCCTCCGTCGGGATGCTGCTGCTGTGGGATTGAGGAAGAGAAAATGTGACACCCCAAGAGAAAACGTGACACCCCCAGGACCAAAAAGAAGTGAGCAAAGCCAAATCCCACCAGCACCCCGGAGCTCAGGACCGAGGAAAAGTTCACCCGCCCCGAGCCGCCAGTGTTTTGGGATCGGCGGCGTCCGGAGAAGCGCTGTCAGCCCCGTGGCTTCGGCAGCAGCGGGTGTTGCCACCTCTCTTAAAAAAAAACAAGCAGAAACACCAAAAAGCCCGAACCAAAGCCCTTCCCCGCGTGCTCGGAGCAGGGTCCCCTCGCTCCGCCGCAGCGGCCGGCGACGCGGTGGCACGGCCGCGTTAACGCCGCGGAGTTCAGCTCTGCCACGCTTCTCGCCTCCGTGGCCCGCGCGGACCTTGGCCATGGACCTTCTGGAACCCCATAACTCTTGGGGGACGGCCCACGGTGCTGCCCACCTTGCCGAAACCCGCGTGGGCAGGAGCTGGGAGCGGAGCTCCGGGCGACGGAGGGCTCCTTCTCGCCCCGCGGTGTTGCCGCCGGCGCCGCGCGGCTGGTGGGTCGAGGCTGAAGGCTTCGCGGTAAAACAAACACCACAAAAGGAAAGAAACCCGCTTTTTTTTTACCAGGAGGGCACGGAGGCACCTGGAGAAGCAGCTACGGGGTGGAGAGTTGGGAAAATAAATCCGTACGTTACTCCGTCGGTAAAATAAACGGCGGAGCGAGAGCGGAGGGAACGGGGGGAGCAGGAATCGCTTTGCCGGGTTTGCTCCTCGGGCTGGTACCGTGTGCCAGGCTCTGGTTTCTCCTCACCACCATAAATAAATGAGTTGGCTGCCTGCTGGGCACGGATTTGTGCCTTTTCTCCGGAGGAGGTGGTGGCACCGGGTGGCGAGAGGTGGCTGATTATTTTTTATTTTGCCCCAAGATTCGGGCAGCGGCTCCGCGGTGGCTCCCGTGGCACCGTACAGCCCGCTCTGACCGTGCTCACCAGCACCGTGGCGGTGGCAGCCGAGAATTTCGTGTTGGTGGATCGAAATCCCGGGCCGTGCCGCAACGAACACTGTGCCATTGTTGCCGGAACAATGTTTCCAAGCCTGGATTCCTCACCCCCTCGCCCCAACCTTCGCTGCCACCCGTTGCACCCTTTGTTTTGCCCGGCGAGCGTCGCAGCCGGCAGGATCGGGGAGACGGTCAGTCGCCGTTTGGGGCTCCAGAAACTCCCTGGGAAGGGTGCCGGGGCTTTGCCCGCTGCCTGGCATAACCCACTCGGATGTGCCCGGCGGTGCGGGTTTCCTCGCCAGGCTGAGGTAAGGCTGCTCCCCCTCCAAAACGGTTCGTGCCCGTTTTGGCAGCCGCCCCGGCTGTGCCCTCGGGATCTGCAGCCAGAAAGTGGTGAAGGTGACTAATGGCTGCTACGGCAGCGCTCCGGTTACGGCAGCGCTCCGGTTCCGGCTTCTGAGGGCAGACTGGGAGGTTTTGGTGGCAAACTGCTGTAGAGAGGAGTTGTCCGTGCCCGGTGCCAGTGAGAGCGCCAGAGCCGGAGCTGTGAGCCCCATCGCGTTCGCCAGGATGAGGACCGTGCCCGGTCCTCCTGCGCCCTGGCACCCTGGTGAAGAGGAGCCAGTTCTAGAAAACCCTTGGAAATATTTATGGCATTTTGTGGTTTGGTGTCACAGGTCCCACTTGCAGAGTGCCCAAAACCCAGGTGCCAACGTGGCTGCTGAGCTCCGGTGCAGCCCCAGAAACGTTCCGTGAGCTGGGAAAGGGCTTGTGCCCCGATCCCGAGCCCGGGGATAGCAGCCCAACAAAATCCCGATGGTTTCAGAAAAAACTTTGGAGCTTTTCCCCACAGGGCAGGGCAGGGCAGGGCAGGGCACGACCGGACTGTGCCAGTTTTGGACCTGGGTGCTCCATGTAGGCGTCACCTCCTGGCACTGCTCCGCGGAAAGCTGCGCAAAGGTCCCCGGTGCCACCTGTTTATTTAAAACCAACACGGAATCTTTCTCCTGAGGAATATCAAGCAGAGAGACGGTGCCAAGGGACAGGCTGGCTCCAGGGTGCGGAACTGGGGATGTGCCCGCGGCGGCACAGCCCAACCTGTGCGCACGGCGAGGGGGCATTCTGCCTTTTCCTTTCTTTTCTGCGGAACGGGGTGGCTCCATGCCACAGCGGCGCCGGGGCACCTGGAACAAAGGCCGCGGGAGCTTTTCCGGGCCGCTCCTGGCAGATGGGGATTAAACGTGCCGGGGTGTTTATCGCCTGCAGGTGCCACGCGACGGGTCGCTCCGTCCGCGGCTGCTTCGCTTCGTAGTGATTTTTCCTGGGCGATGAAATCCCGCCGGCGGCCGGACGTGCTGGGTTTGTCCGAGGTGCGTAATCCTTCCGGCATCACCCGCCGATCGGGATGAAGGGTTGAGGTGGAGCTGGTGTGGCCGCGGTCCAGCCCCACGGCAGCGGGCAGCGGAGGGCGTCCAGCCCCGTGGCAGCGGGGGGGGTCCAGCATCACAGCAACGGGCAGTGGAGGGGGTCCAGCCCCACGGCAGCGGGCAGCGGAGGGGGTCCAGCCCCACGGCAGCGGGCAGTGGAGGGGGTCCAGCCCCATGGCAGCGGGGGGGGTCCAGCATCACAGCAGTGGGCAGCGGAGGGCGTCCAGCTCCACGGCAGTGGGCAGCGGAGGGGGGCCAGCCCCACGGCAGCGGGCAGCGGAGGGCGTCCAGCCTCATGGCAGCGGGCAGTGGAGGGGGTCCAGCCCCATGGCAGCGGGGGGGGTCCAGCCCCACGGCAGTGGGCAGCAGAGGGGGTCCAGCCCCATGGCAGTGGGCAGCGGAGGGGGTCCAGCCCCGCGGCAGTGGGCAGCGGAGGGGGTCCAGCCCCATGGCAGTGGGGGGAGTCCAGCCCAACGGCAGTGGGCAGCAGAGGGGGTCCAGCCCCACGGCAGCGGGCAGCGGAGGGGGTCCAGCCCCACGGCGCTGCGTGGGCAGCGTGACGCCACCGCGAGCCTGAGTCACCTCCGCTCGCCCTGCCCTTATCGTGGGCGCCCTGTTCCGCATCCTGCTGTCGCACCCGAATCGGCTGCCTGTGTCAAAGCTCCCTGGGGGAAGGAAATCCTGGAGATGGGGAAACTGAGGCACGGAGTAATGCTTCTTGCCCTATGGCGCTCTGGGGTCGCGTAGCTCCTGCCTCTCGCCGCGACCTGCGATGGATTATCCGTAACTCTCGCCGGCTGCCACGGGACGGGCTCCAGGAATTGGGAAGGGGCAATTCAGACCCTGAGGGGGCCCCAGAGGCTGTTTTTGGACCCTAAAAACTGTCAGAGTCGGAAATCAGAGGCCGAGGGCACCCACAGCCCAGCGGAGCTGCAGCTGATGGGTAAGGGAGGAGAGATTTGGGGTGCCCCGTGGCACCAGGGGTGCGTGCCCGTCTGTCCGCCGACTGGATGGGTGCGGAGGATGTGCGTGGGTGCAGGGCAAAGGGTTAACAGGGAAAAGGATCCCATTTGCCAAGTGGTTCCTGGTTTATTTTGTGTGTGAAAGAGGCTGGGACAGAGGGGGAGGAGGAGAACTGGGGCTGGTACCCCGCTGCCATGGGGCCCACTGCCCGCACCACTGCCCACGCCGCACACAGGTACGTCCCTGGCAGCCCAGGGGTGACACGGGCCACCCAGGAACCACCATCCCCGCGTGTGGGTGCTGCAGCACCCGTCCCACCCGCTGCCCCTGCCCCCTTCATGTGTGTCCCCTCCGCCCCCAGCCACTCGCTGGCACCTTCCCTGCCCGCTGCCCTGTGCCGTGGCTGCTCCGGTGCGGCCGCGGGGACGGGACGGGATGCCTGGGTCCCCCCTTCCACGCTGCCTCGCTGGCACTGCCAGGGTTTGACCTCGAGGTCGCTGTCGTGACCCTCGAGCCGGTCACCCAGCCCTCCGGTCCTCGTTTCCCCGTTAGCGGTGGCACCGGCACCAGCATCCTCCCAGCCGCCTAGAAAGCCGGTGGCCGGCGGTTAATCCTCGCCGGTGCCGGAAAATCCAGCTCTGCCTGGAAAGAAACTGGGGACGACATGCTGGCACCCGTGTCCTGCCCGCTGCAGGGATGGGTTTGCCGTCCCTGTGCTCCTCTGGGTCCTGGGCAGAGGCCGGACCCCCCTGCGGCGGCGGGTCGGGGCACCTTCTAGGAGGAAGACGTTGCTTCTTGCTTCCTCCCCCGGGAGCCGTGACTCCGACCTGGCACTCGCTGCTCCAGCTGCGTCCAAAGTGCTGGTGGAGCCGCCGGGAAGTGCGGGGAGCTGGTGCCCACCGACGTTTTTGGGGGGGTTGAGATACAAACACGGACCTTCGGTCCAGGTCGGTGCCAGGCGTTTGGCGCTGCGGGGAGTTCGTGCCTCCCGGCTGGAGGAGCCCATCTCCCATCGAGGCACTCGGGCACCGGGCGATGCCACAGTGGAAAACGTGCCAGCGGAATGCTGCTGTGGCATCCCAGTGTCGCCAGGCGGTAAATGGGGTTGGTTTGGTCGGCCGCAGGGTCAGGGTTTGGTCTGGGGGGTGTCGCTGAGCCGTGATGTGGCTCCAGGATCCCTCTCTCATCCCACCAGCTCCTGGCTCCGGAGGTTGGCTTTACCCCCCGCCAGCCCCGGTGTTTTCCTGGCACTAAACTGGGAAGCTCCTGGGCATCCAGGTCCCTTTTCCAGACGCCGACACCTGGCCGAGTCCGGGAGCCCACAGATCCCCAGGTTGCCCGGTGGGATTTGGCACCTCCGCCACTGCCGCTGTCTTTGCTATTTATTTATTTTTCTGGATTTACGGCAAAGCCGCTCGCTCGTTCTGGTGCGGTCGGTCCTGGGCACACCGAAGGGCAGGTGATGGGCAGACACGGAGGAAAGTGGGAATTTTTATCAGCTGACTGGGCCGGGAATGTAAAAACAGGAAAGCGGCTGAGCTCATCCCATTTCCCTCCCTGTCCCAAACGGGGCTGGCTCGGGGGGGGCAGAGCTGCCCGTGGCGCAGCGGGGTGAGTCGGGGCTGGGCGATGCCAGGGGAGGCTGTGCCAGCGCCAGGGGTGCCTCGGGCACCGGTGTGGCTGGTTGGTGTTGGGATTTTGGGATTGTGGGCAGCATGGAGTGGAGCGACGGGCTGGACTGGGGGGCTTTGCGGCCCGAGCTCCATCCCGCTCACGGCAGTGGGAAAAGGGTTTGGCTGGACGGGGGGTTCCGTGGGGCCGGTGGGGCCGGCGACGCTGCCCTGGTGCTGCTGCGGGACAGAGGGACTGGGCACAGTGGGGAGCTGGGGTTGGGGGGCTGAAAGCTGGACCCCACCGTGGCGTTCTGTGGGGGTTCTGTGGTCGCTTGGCATGGGCAGTGCCCGTGTCTCGGGGCGTCGGATGCTCGGGGGCTTCCCCAGCCTGGTGTGGCCTTGGTGGGGTCGGGGGGCACGGCTGGGGTAAAACCTCCCCGGGTCCCATCCCGAAACCTCCCCGGGTCCCATCCCGAAACCTCCCCGGGTCCCATCCCGCTGCCGCACTGGGACCAGCACGTGGAGGGGCCAGATGCCACCAGACCAAATCCGGGTCCCCGAGCGACCCGAGCATCCTTGGGGGGGGATCAGCTGCTGGAGCCGGGCGGACACACCACCCCGGGGAGGTGGAAATTCAGGGGGGTCTTGTGTCTGGGCGGACGGGCTGCACCCTTGTGGGGTCCCCCTGGGGTGGTGGCTGGGGGAGGTGGGACCCCATCACCGCTCAGCCCCCCCGGCCAAGCCGGCGAGGAGCCGCTCTCATCCCGGCCAAATTCCTGGGCGCTTAATGAGTAACCGGCGGCGAGGTCGGCCTGGAGTGGGTGTTCCTGTGTGCTCCTGCCAGCCGCGCTGCCCCGGCCCCCCCGGGCCGTGTTTGTGCAGGGCTGGGGGCCGGGGGGGCCGGGAGCCCTCTCCCATCGCGGCGGCGGCACCGCGGGGTCGGGGGGCCCCGCCGCCGTGCGTGGGGCTGGGCGAGGGCAGCGCTTTCAACGGCCTCGTAAAAACAGTCTGGGGGAGCTGGGAGGAAAGTGGGGGGGGGGCTGCAGAGCTGAGACCCCCCCAACTCGTTTCATGGCCTGAGCCGACCACCGCCGACACCTCCGCTCCTCCCTCCCGCAGCGTCCGGCCCTGAGCGCGGCATGGAGGGTCCCGACATCTTCCTGGGTCCCTGCGAAGGTGCCCTCTGCGGCGTCCCGGGTGGCAAACGTCGCTGCATGTCGGCCCTGGAGCCCGGCACCGCGGCCAGCCCTGGTGCCGAAGCTGCCTGGGAGGAAGAGGAGGAGGAGGAGGATGAAGACCGCTTTCGAGGGGTACCGCTGCGGCGATCCTGTGCCCTCCGGACCTCCATGCGCTCCCGGGACCCCTTCCGCCGGCACAGCTGGGAGCCGGGCAAGGAGCTGCGTGGGGTCCCCGGCTACGACCAGCTCAGGTAGCGGTGACCTGCCCGGCCGTCCCCTCTTCCGTGCCCCCGCGCCGCTGCTCCCGAGCCCCCCGTGCTCCAGGGGTCGGGGTCCCGCGTGCCGCGTCCCCAGATGCACCCCAGGGATGAGCATCCCTTGCCGTGAGCCGGTGGGGGTGCCAGAGCCCAGCTCACCCCGCGGGGACGGGGGGTGGTTTGGTGGTCGGCCGTGTGTCCGTGCCCCCCCCTCCCCTGCCCAGCCTCAGGGTGCCCCTCTCCCCGCCGCAGCGTGAGCCTCAAAGGGCTGAGCCCCGACGACATCGACTCCAGCGCGGAGCAGCTGGACGGGCTGGGGCGGCACTGGCGGGACCCCCGGCGAGCCCCCGTCGTCGACAGCACCGACGACCTGGAGTCCCTGCTCTCCCAGGACGAGGCCGATGCACAGCGGGCGCAGGTAAGAGCCTCTTCCTCCTCCTCCTCCTCCTCCTCCTCCCGCCACCCAGCACCCACCCGCAGCTGGGGGATGGATTCAGGGGTGGGGACCCCAGGAGAGGGGATCATGATGGGTCCCCCAGGAAAGCCCCATCCTGGGTGGCTTTGCCATCATCCCAGGTGGCTTTGCCATCATCCCGGGTGGCTTTGCCATCGTCCCGGCAGCAGGATGCTCCTGCCGAGCTGTCTTATCCCCTGGGAGCAGCTTTGTTCCGGGGATCAACGGCGGGGAGGGGAAAATAGGTGCCTGGGACCACCGAGCCCCGGTGCACCATCCTGGGGCCTGGCAGCTGCCCTGTGCCACCCACCGGGCCCTTCCAGAGGGCAGGTGGAGGGTGGTGGGGACAGGAACCGGTGGCCCCAGTGCCAACCCCATTACAACTGGCCCTGGCAGGAGGACGCGCGGAGGCTGCCGGCGTACCGGGCCAGGCAAAGCGCCGGCGGCTGCACCCTCTCCAAATCGGCGTCGCTCAGCGTCATCGACAGCTTCCCCGATGCCGACGGTGAGTAGCGGCACCCACGTCCTCCCCGGGGCAGGACCGCGGCGGTGGACCCCACGTCGTACCCGCTGCCCTCGGCAGTGCATCCCCATCCCGGCTCGAACCTCCCTAATAAGCACCCGAAATCGATGGCGCCGCCGCCAGAGTTAATTATTTCCCAGCCCCGGAGCGCGGCAGCCCCGGCGCGCGGCAGCCGCTTCGCCGACGGCGAGCTGCCTCCCCTCGCCGCGCCTCCGCCACGCTTTGAATTCGCTTCTTCTTTCGCCGTTGCAGAAATTTCCCCCTTCGCCTCCCGGCACAGCCTGGTCAATGGGTGAGTCGGGGTGGGGGGGGTGGGGGGGACACACGGAGCGCCGGGTGTGCGCGTCGTGCCCCTGTGCCAGGGTGCCAACGAGGCAGCTCAGGGAGCCCCGGGGGGGAGATTTAGAGATTAAAATATTGGCCCAAATAGGGATTTTGATTTTTTTTTTTCACTTGCGGCTGCGGGTGAGGGGGGGTCAGGCTGAGACCCGACACAATTCACTCGTTCCCAGGGAGCAAAACCCCCAGGGAGCAGGAGGAGGGGACGGTGTGCCCCCCCCCCCCGGGTCATGCCGGTGGCACAGGGCCCCCCCGGCCCCGGCGCCTGTCACAGCCCATTCCCGTCCTCATTAGGGCGGCTGTTCCCGGGTGTCGTGGTGCCCGGGGCTGGCACGGAGCCCCGCGGGGGGACGAGCCAGGACAGGGCCGGGGCCGCAGAGGGGGGGTCAGGGTCGCCCCCAACTGCCTCGCCGAAAAGGATGGGGCTGTGCGACCCCCGCAGCCATCCCCACCGCAGCCCCCGCCGTGGGTTGGGAGAGGGGCTCATCCCCCACCCAGGGTGTCCCCAGGGAGCCAGGACCAGTCCAGAGTGGCACCACCCAGGAAAGTGGGGGGGGGTCCATGCCTGTAGCACCCCACAACCGTGGGGCTGCGCCCGTACGAAGCGGGACCACCGCCCCGCTCCCCGAATTACGGAGCAGGTGATGCGGTGGGGGGTCACCGGGGAGGGGATGTAGCCACCAGCCTTGGGGGGCGGGGGGGGGCGAGGCTGGTGATCTCTGCCCCCCGCGGGGCGAACAGAAGGGGCTCTGTCCTCGGCCCAGCTGGGAGAGGAGCCCCCACCCCGGCGAAGCCGGGGCGCCACTCGCTCCTCCCCGCTGCCGGGACAGAGGGGGATTGTCCAGGCTGGATCCTCCGTCTCCTGCAGCTTCGGAGCCGGGAGCTGCGGGCAGCTGGCGGGGGAGGCGGGGAGCCCGGGCTGGGAAGAGACCCCCCTGGGCCGGACCCTCAGCTTCATCAGGAGGATGACGGGGAAGACGAAGGTAAGGGGGAAGGGGGGGGGGGAGAGGAGGGGGCGACGGAGCGATTCGCTCCCCAAAACGTTGGGATGGGAGGTGGGTGGTGGGGGGGGTTGTTCGATGCTCTGCCCATTGGGGAAGCCGTGCCTCAGTTTCCCCTCTCCTGCTTGGCACCGTCCGTCGCTGATTTCGTACTTTGGGGGTGGAAGGAGGGGGCGAACCCCGACTGCGCTTGGGAAGGGAGACGGCGTTTGCCCAGTGGGTACTGGATCCCACCTGGGCACCGGGGATGCGGTTTCGGTGGCGCTGCCGTCGCCCCCCTGTCCCGGCATCCCCGTGTTGACACCGTCATGGCGCACCCGGAGCCATCGCCGAGAGCACCGGATGGTGAGTGCCGCTGACGTGCCCGGGCTGGTGATGGGCACCGGTGGCAGAGCCGCTGTGCCCGGTTGGCGAGGTGGGGGCTGTTCGGGGACCCCTGCCCGCTGCGGGGTGGGGGACGCTCCCCACCGGCGCTCCCGGGGCTCGGCCCCCGCCGCGGCCGAGGAAACGCGGATTTTCCTGGCAGCGGGCGCTTGTTTGTGCGCCGAGCTCGGGGCCCCGCCGCTTTCCTGGAGCGATTCCGTCGTTCGGGATATTTTCTTCCGGCTCCTTCCCAGCTCGGAGGGCGGCAGGACTCTGCGGAGCCCCCCCCGAGCCTCAGTTTCCCCATGTCTCGTAGGGACGCGCTGGCTGCTCGCGGTGTTTCGGTTGACTCTGGGTGGCCGTGGGGCAGTGAGGGGGCACGGGGGGTTTAGGGGGGGGTCCTCCCCAGCCCCTACTGCCCCTTCCCATGGGGCCAGCAGCCTAGGGGGAAACTGAGGCACAGCAGCTCTCGTGGCATTGTGGGGGCCACCGATGGCTTTACGTCCCCATGGCGTGGCCACCCACCCCCCGCCACCCACTTCTGGGGGGCAAAGCCCCCCTCCCCCCCGCAAGGCAGCCCCTGATGGTTGCGATTTGCCGCCAAGCGAAGCCTTTAATCCCCCCCCAGCCCCCCCAGCCCCTGAGCTCATCCCGCCTCGTCCCGCCGGGCAGCGGCCGGATCAGCGGCCGGATCAGCGGGCAGCTGGTAACATCATCCCGGGGGCCGCCGTCCCCCCCCCCGCCAGCGCCACGGCCGACCCGCCAAAACCCACCCCGGCACGGCCGCACGGGCGGTACCGCACGGGCACGACGGCTCCGTCCTCGTCCCACCCCGCGGGGCGCCGAACCGGGGTGCAGATGGCTTTAAATGGGGATTTATTAGTAATATTAGTAATATTAGTAATATTATTTAGCCGGAGGAAAGGGCTGCCGACGCCGCGCTCTCGCCGCGGCTCAGCTCGGCAAAGTTGGTCCTATAAAATCTCCGGGGATGGAGAAGGGTCCTGGAAGGGCCCGATCCGGCCCCCCCGTGGGCAGAGGGATGGGGAAAGGGGAGGGGGATAAATGGGGGGGGGCGGGGATCGATCCTGGCCGAGGCAGCGGGACGCTGAGCCGCGTGTGCGGCCGTTGCGTCAGGCGGAGGGGGACTGGGGGGGCTGGCGAGGGATCGGGGTGGGGTGGGGGGGTGCAGGGTGCCCACCCCTCCATTGCTGCTGGGGGGGGTACACGGTAGAGCTGCCCCAACACGGTGCCCGCGGTGCTGGTGGCACGGGGATGGCACCGGCCAAGGGAGAGGGGGGCCCGATCCTGGGTCATCCGAGGGTTTGTAGTTTGGGGGGGGGGGGGGTCCCAAGGATGGGGGGGGTCCCAAGGATGGGGACGGGTCCTGGGGCGCTGCGGGAGGGAGGTCCGGGGACTTAATGGGGGACGTTGGTGGGGGAGACCCCCACGGAGGGGACCCCAAGGGGGGACCCCGGTCCGCAGGCGGCGGAGAGCACCCAGTGCCGCTGGGGGGGGGCCGCAGGATTTCGGGGGTGGGTGCTGGGCGGGAAGCGGCCGTGGGGAGCGGGGAGGCCGCAGAGGGGAGGGACCGGCTATTTCAGGAAGAAATAATAATCCCAGTCGCCGGGGCCGAGCTCGCCGCCGCCGCGGGGTCTGGGGGGGTCGGCACCGTCCCGCCCCCGCTGAGCCCCCGCCATGTACCGCCGGCCTGCGCCCGGGGTGAGTGGTGGGATGGGCTCAGCCGCGGGGGTCCCGCGGGGGTCTTGGGGTGCCGCTGCCACCGTGGGTCTTGCCCGAGCACCGGACGCCACCGGTTTGGCACGCGGCCTCGCCGGGATGGACCGCGTGGCACTGGGGGGGCTGCGGGGCACGATGAGTGGGGACCCCCGAGCTGGCACCCACGATGCTGGGGGGTGGCCGTGGCCCCGTGGCGATGCCCGTCGGTGGTTTTGGCGAGGGGCTGGTGCTGGGGTGACTCCGTCCTTGAGGGGGGGGGGGGGTCGGAACACCACGGGGCTTCCCCCCGGGGCCGTGTCGGGACGTGGGGGTCCCCTCTGCGGCCGGAGCCCCCCCTGTCTCCTCCCTTCCTGACTTTATGGCCGACCCGCCGCCGCTTCCCCCTTCGCCCTCTGCTCCCACGTGATGCTCGTGGGGCTTTCCAGTGCCCGGATCCGGCCCTGCCACGCGGGAAGAGGCACTGGACCCCCCCCCGGGTACCACTGGAGCCCCCCCCGGTACCACCGGGGCCTCCCCGCGGGCCGCATCCTGCCCCGGCGTAGCCGGGCACCCGTTCGGGGGTTTCCTTCCGTCGGTTTTGGGGCCGGGTTGGGGTTACGGCGGGGAGGGGGGAGCGGAAGCGGTGCCCGGCCGGAGGGTTCGGACCCCAGAATTTGGGGAGCGGGCTGTGGGTGGGAGGGGGAGCGCGACCGCGGCCCCCCCGGCTGCTCGGGGCGGCCTCACGGGGCTTCGCTTCTGCTTTCGGGACCGCGATTTCGTTAAACCCCCGGCCTGGCCGCGGGGCCCCCGCCCAGCGCCGAGCCCGCGCCGGAGCAACGGCCTCCGGTGATAAACCACGGCCTCCGGTGAACCGCTCCAACCGGAGCTGCCGCCTGCCTTGGGCATCCTTGGATGAGTTTTCCCAACGGTTCCACTCCGGCTCAGGCATGCCCACCCTGCACGGGGGGCACCGTGCCCATTTCCCGCGGGGCCGGATTCGGCACCACCGTGCCGCTTCCTTTGCACGTTGGCGGTGATTTCGGCAGGGAAATCGAGGCAGGCTGGCCGGAGCGCTGGCACCGCTCGGCAGCACCCGCATCTCTCCGTGGTTACTCATTAAGCCGGGAGCTGCCGGCATCTCCCGGTTGCCCACGCGGCTTCGGCCCCGTCCCCTTGGTGAGCGTCAAGTGCCACCGGGCTCGGAAACGCCGGGAAAAGGGACGCTGGTTTGGTTAAGGAGCCGTTTGCCCCCTCGCCACGCCGCAGCGGGGTGGGGGGCTTTGCCGTGGGGCTCACTGGGGGACGGGGTCCCCAAAAAGCCCCCCCTTGGCCACGGCCGGGGCTCGGAGCCAGCCCGGTGCCTCGGTTCTCCCGGCAACCTCCGGAGCGTTATCTCGGGCGGCGTCAATCCGGTCGATCCCGGCGGCTCCCGGCGAGTTAATGTTCACCCGGCGAGGCCGGCTCCTGGCGGGGGGGTCCTCTCTGCCCAATTCTCCCCCAAATCTCACCCTCAGCCCGACGGTCCGGGGGGGGGGAAGCGGCTGTTTCCATGTGTCCCCCCAAAGCGGGGGAAGCGTCGCCCCCCGGAGCAGGTCGCGACGCGGGAACCCCCCGGAACCGCGGGTTGGGGGTATCCCAGGCGGGGGGGGGGGGGGGTCCCGCGGTGTGTGGGGGGTGAAATCCCATGGGATTTTTTTGGTTTTTCCTTTTTTTTTTTTGGCGGATCGCAATCAGGGGTTGGGGTCGCCCCGGGAGGATGTGGGCGCTGGGGAGGGGAAACTGAGGCAGGAAAGCAGAGGCTGCACGTTGGGGCACCGGGCTGAGGGGTGCCGGTTCCCGCTGCCGCCGGTCCCGCGCCGGGGGCCCGATCCTGCCCGCGGCCGGGGGCCCGATCCTGGCCGGGGGCCCGATCCTGGCCGGACCCGGGCCCGTTTCAAACAAAGACCCGCGGGCAGCACGAGGCCGCGCCGGCAGCGAGACCCGCCCCGGGGGGGGCGGAGCCGGGACCGGGCAGGAAAACGGGCAGAACGGGCAGGAGCGGCCGGAGCCCATCGGCTCCGCGGATTATGTCCCGCATCGAGCCTCTGCCCCGCGCCGGGAGCCATCGGGCCGAGGTGGGTCCCGGGGCTGGGGGTCCCCCCACCCCTCTCCCTTTCGATGGGGCGGGGGGGGGGGGAATTCCCTTCTCTGCTCGTGCTGGTGGGAGGGGGCAGCCCCAGCACAGGGGGAGTCAGTCCCCTCGCTCAGGTCGCTGCCCCCCCCCTCCAATTTGGGGGGCTCTGCCCTTCCCCACCCATCTTGGGGGGGAGAGGGAATTTTTGGGGGTCCTGCCAGGGTGAAGGTGGCGGGGATGGGGTCGGCTTTCATGGGGTGGGGGGGTGTTTATGCACTTTGGGGGGGTCTCTAGCAATGGGGGGGGGGGCGCAGGGAGGGTCCTCCACCCGCCTCGCCGCAGCCGCTCCCCATTGTGCAGAGGGGTCTCCTGGGAAGACAATAACCCCCCTCGCCCGCACCGCCGCCTCGTCACCCGCGCCGCACCCCGACGCCTCGCCACCCCGCCGGGACCACTGGGACCACCGCACCCCACCAACCGTCCCACTGGGACCACTGGGACCACTGCACCCCGCCGACCGTCCCGCCGGGACCACCGCGCCCCACCGGGACCACCGCGCCGCGCCAACCATCCCGCCAGCAACTTTCTTCTTCTTCGGCGAAGCAACGGCCAAACTTCTCCCATCGCTCCCTCCCGGTGCGCTTCGCTTCCGCCGGAGGCCGTTTCGGTGGCGTGGGACCCCTCCGGCCGCAGCGGGTGAGGAAGTCGCCTTCGCCTTCCTGCTGGGGGGGTGGGAACGAGGTGGGACCCCCCCCTCCCTTCGACGTTATCATCCGTAACCCGGTAGAGGCAAAGCTTTGCCATCGTTTGGGCGATGGGGAAACTGAGGCACGGAGAGCCGGGGTGCTCCTGTCCTGCGGGAACGGTTCGCCGTCGCCGGTGACTTGGCGAGGGCGCGAGGGCGGGGAGGGCAGTCGGGCGCCGTCGTGCTGCCCGGAGCATGTGGCAATCGCCGGCGTGGCGAAACGCCGAGGGGGGAAGCAAAGGGAGGGGGGGGCCAGCTGGTGCCAGGCACTCGGCCGGGCTTTGTGCGGCGGCGGCGGGCGTGCGAGGCAGGTGGGTGTGCAAGGCAGGCGTGCAAAGCTCCGCTCCCCCTCCCTGCCTCAGTTTCCCCCTCCCTGCCTCAGTTTCCCCCAAACTGGGGATTTTCAGCTGGGGGGGGCGAGGGGAAACCCCAACACCGGCCTTACGTGTAGCGAGTTTGTCGGGTCTGAGCCGGCTGGAGGTTCGGCCCTGAGGGTCTGGGGTTTTTTTTTGGGGGGTGGGGGGGAAGTGGTTGTTGGTTCCGGTGCCGGAGCTGGTGGCGGGGGGGGGGGCGGGAAATGGTGGTTTTTGTTTAAAGAAAGTTTGAGCAAAACCTGTTTCGCCCCACCCAGCACTGTGCCCTGGGCTGGGGGGGGGGGGTCACAGCTGCAGGACTGGCTTTTGGGGGTCTCCCAGCAGGGCAGCCCCCCCCCCCCGCTGTTTTGGGGGCCTCCAGGGAGGGCTTTACTCTCCCTGGAGCCCCCCAAAACAGGGGGGGGGGTCCCACCTCTCCCACTCTTTCAGCGGGGGCAAATTTGGGGGGCCAAAGTGGGGGTTTTCTGTGCTTGGGGTGGGGGGGGAACCCTTTCTTATTGGGGGGGGGGGGACAGAAGGAGCTGGGGGGCATCACCGCGCCGTTTCGGTCCCAGCACGACGCCGTCTTTTGTTGTCGTACCGGCGAGGATGGCGCTGGCTTTGTTCAACGCCGGGGTGGCAGATGGGGGGGGGGGGACGGGACCGTCCCCAATAAAAGGGGGGGGACACACACACACACGACGCATCTCCGCGACGCCATTTCAGGGCTCGAATCCGTCGTCCAGGTCAGACCATCACTTTTTTGGGGAGCTGCCCCCCCCCCTCACCGCCACCGACCGTGGTGATGCCGCTGGCGGCTTTTATTTGTTTTTGGGGGGGGGATACGGTGGCAGTTGGGGGGGTATCATCGCCCCAAAAATCTGTTGCCGGGCTCCAGGCGGAGTTTTCGGGCTGGGGCGGTTGGCGCGGGTGGGTTCTCGCCGCAGGAAGAGCCGCCGGCTGCCTTGGGCGAAGTCGTGGCGCTGCCAACAGAAATACACCCGCCGTGGGCGTCGCGCCGGAAAAAAAACACCCAAAAAACCCCAACCCCCCCCAGAAAAAATTTCCTATTTAAAGCAGAGAAACTTTTCTGCTCTTTGCCAGCGCCCGGGGAGGGGGGGCCACGGGGGGACCCTCCGAAGCCCCCAGCCCGGAGAAGCCGTGGTGGCCGGTGGTTTGGTTCGATGCCCGGTTCGGTGCCAGTGCGGGGGGAGCGTGGCCGGGGTTGGGGTTTTGGGGTGATGCTGGGGAGGGGGGGTATATTATTGTACAGTACTGGGTTTTGGAGGGCAGTGGGGGACACGGAGCCACCTCGTGTTTGGGGGAGGTCTGGGGACGGAGGCGGTGGTGCGGCCGCCGGTGTGCCCCCCCCCCCAGGGTATTTACAGCCACGCGGTTGCTCGTGTCCTGTGCCCCCCCCGGCCAGGGGGTGCAGCCCGACACCCCTAGAACTGCTGTTGGACCCAGGTGTCCACGCTGGGTGGGGGGGGGTCACCGTGTACCCCCCTAGTCACCCATTACCGTGCCAGCGGTGGCCCCGTCCCATGCCAGGCTGCCACGTCCACGATGTCCCACCGGCACCAGGGACCCTCTGTGCCCCCCCAGCCTGGCACAGGGCGGGTTTTCCGTCCCCCCCCCCCCGCCAAGGCTGGATTTAGGGTCCCTCCCCCATGGGCAGCCGGAGCCCCTCGTGGCTCTGAGCCCCCAACCTCCCCGTTCTCACCCTTCTGTACCTGGGCGAGGGGCTGCCTGTGCCACCCCCCCCCCCCAAAATGCTTCCAGGACCCCCAGGGGCGATGCCAAAGCCTCGTGGGGTTTTGTGGCACCGGTTGTGCCCGTCCCCCCCGCCCTGGTGTCGCCTTTGTGGGTGGGTGGGGGGGACCCAGGCAGGGTGGGGGTCCGGGTGGGGGGGACCCAGATAGGGTGATCTGGGTGGGGGGCACCCCGGCGGGTTGGGGGGGGTCCGGATAGGGTAGACCCAGGCGTTCTGCGGGGTGGGGGTGTGGGTGGGGGGGACCCAGGTGCGTTCGGGGGTTTGGGTGGGGGGGAGCCGGTGGCGGGTGCGGAGGGGGGTGGCTGAGGGTGGGGGGGCCGCGGCGGCAGGAAGAGGAACCGGCTCCCGCCTTTGTCTGGCGGCCGATCGGTTTCCTGCGGCCGCGGGGGTCCCTCCGGGGGGGGGTGGGGGGCAAAGGCAGAGCAAAGGGGGGGGAGAGCAAAGGGGGGGGTAGAAAAGGGGAAAAAAGAAAAGTGGAGGAAGGGGAAGGGGAGAAAAAGGACAAAAAAGGGGAGAAAAAGGACAAAAAAGGGGAGAAAAGGAAAGAAAGTGGAGGAAACGAAAGGAAAAAAAAGAGGAAAAAAGGGGAAAAAAACGCCAAAACAAGAAAAAAAAGGAAAGCAGGAAAAAAAGACCGAAAAAAGGAAAGCACAGTAAAAAGAAAGGAGAGGGAAAAAAATTAAAAGAAAAAAAAAGGAAAAAGGAAAAGAAAAGGCACCAGGAAAAAAAGAAAAAAAAAAAAAAAAGAGGAAAGAAGTAAAAAAAAGAAATAAAAACAGAAAAGAAAAAAAAGGGGGGGAAAAAGACCAAGAAAAAGTAAAAAAACCCCAAACAACCCAGGGAAAAAAGCAGCCAAAAAAAAAAGCAGCACGAAAGGGCCGGGAACAATCGCGGCCGCAGCCGGCAGATGTGGCCGGAGGCGCCGGGAGGGGGGCTCGGGGGGGGCCGGGATGTGCTGCTGCTCCTGCGCCCCGTTCCCGGCGGATGGGGAGGGGGCGAGACCCCACTGCGGGGAGTGGGTGAGCCCCGACCCTCCCCGGGCTCCCCCCGACCCCGGCGTGTCCCCCCTCCCGACACGGAGCGGGGTTCATGGCCCAGGGGACCCCCCTGGGGTGGGGGACGGAAATGGGGGGGGGTCCCCGGCATCGCCGAGCCGCGGGAAGGGGGATCGGGGACCCGAAGCAGCCGTCGTTTTTGGGGGGGGGCGAGGGGGGGCTGGTGCCGAGAGGGTCTGTTTGGCGGGTGCCCGGTGCCAGGCGCGGGCGGGTGCTGCGGCAGGGGGGGGGGCACACAAAGGCGGCTCTGTGCCCGTCGGGGTGCCAGGGGGGGCCGAGGCAGGAGCGGCCGCTCTCGAGGTGCTCGGGATAACGCCGGCTCCGCTCCCCTTCTCCGGGAGCGGCAAACTGCGGCGAGCGCCGGCGTCCCCACACCGCACCCGCTCCCCGTCCCCATGGGGGGCAACTGGCCGCCGAGCCCCCGCTTTGGGGGAAAAAGGGTAAAAACAGCCCCTGCGGAGCCCAAAAGGTGGCAGGAGGCGCAGGGCTGGCAGCCGCGGTGCCCCTGGCGCCCCCGGCCCCCTGGGGTGCCGGGGAGCGACGTCACCCGCCCCCCGCTGCGGCCCCCGCATCCCGTCCCCATTGGGGCTGGCGGCTGCGGTGCCGGGGGTGGCGGTGTGGGGGGGGGATTTCTCCCGCAGCCGCCCGGTTGTCATGGTTATGGGATGCTGGGAAGCACAGGCGAGCGGAGCCGCCGCGGTGGCTTCTCCCCGGCCGCTCGGCTCCCTGTCCTCACCCCCCCGGGGTGGCAGGACCCCCCGGGCACCGTGGGGGGCCGGGGGACCCCACGTCAGCCTCGTTTGCCCGCGACCATGAGCGGTGCGCCAAAGCAAGCGGGGGCCACGCCGGGCGGCGCCGGTGCCGGTGCCGGGCGCCCGGTGTGCCGCAGCCCCGTCAGGCGCCCGGTGCATCTCTCCGGGCAGAACAAGGAGAAGGAGAAGATGAAGGAGGGGAAGGAGAAGGACGCGCGCTACACCAACGGCCACCTCTTCACCACCATCACCGTCTCCGGCATGACCATGTGCTTCGCCTGCAACAAGAGCATCACGGCCAAGGAGGCTCTTATCTGCCCCAGTGAGTAGCCAAACGGCGGCGGCGGCTTTGCCGGCCGGGCATGGCCATCCCCGGGCACGGCCATCCCCGTTGCGGGTGGTCGGTCGCTCCTGGTTCGGCTCCGTGGATTTGCGGAGGTGATTCCGTCCTGGCAAACGCCTCCCTGGCACATCCTGGTGAGGCAGCCGGCAGCGCCGGCTCCTTCTGGCTCCCCCGGTGCGGGCAATGCCACGGTGCCGGATGGAGCTGGTGTACCTGTGGCACCGGGCTGGTGTGGGGCGTCGTGCGCTCCGGGGTGCTGGGGGGGTTTCGGCAGCACCGCGGTGGCTCAGCTGCTCCGCGGCAGCTGCGGCTCCGGCAGTGCCCGGCATCACCCGCGGCCGCCCGGATTCCCCCCTGCGCATCTGCTCCCGTCGCTCCGGCGATGGCGGCTCCTGCGGGGTGGGGGTGGCGGGAGGGTCCCCGCCGCCAGGCTCTGCGGTGGCACCGGCGGTGGCCGCGCCGTCACCTGTCCCTGGTGTGTGTGTCCCCCCCCCAGCCTGCAACGTCACCATCCACAACCGCTGCAAGGACACGCTGCCCAACTGCACCAAGGTGAAGCAGAAGGTGAGCGCCCGCCCGGCTGGCATGACTGGCACGAGCTGGCCGGTCTCAGCCACCCCAGGTTGTGGGTTTTTTTTTGGGAGGGGGGGGGTTTTGTCACGACGGGGGGGACACGGGGACGGTGACACCCGCCGCGACGCCTCCGCTCCCTCCCCCAGCAACAGAAAGCGGCGCTGCTGAAGAACAGTTCGGCGCTGCAGTCGGTGTCGCTGCGCAATAAAAGTGAGTGGGGTGCCATGTGCCGGGGTGGGGGAGGACAGCCCTTCCCCCCCCCCCCCCAGCCTATCACCGCGGTGTCGGTGACCACATCCCCGTCCCGGCGCGGGGACACCCCGGTGACACGTCCCTGCGTGGGGGACGCCGGATCAGGGGGTCCCCCGCCGGCGCCGGGAATGCCGTGTGCAGCCTGGGGGGTGTTGGTGCTGACCCCCCTGGGGGTCCCTGTGTGCCCCCCCCCAGCTGCCATCCGGGAGCGCCCCAACTCCGCCGTGTACCCCTCGGAGAGCTTCCGCCAGACGCTGCTGGGGCCGCGCCGCGGCCGACCCTCCCTCTCCCTCTCCAAGAGCGTCTCCACCACCAACATCGCGGGGTGAGCGGCGGGGGGGGAAACTGGGGGGGGGGGCTGGGGGCCGGGGGGTGCCCAGAGCGTCACCGTCGTGTCCCCCCCCTCCCAGGACGTTCAACGATGAGTCTCCCCTGGGGATACGGCGGATCCTGTCCCAGTCCACGGACTCGCTCAACGCCCGCAACCGCACGCTCTCCGTGGAGTCGCTCATCGACGAAGGTGGGCACCCGCCGGGGTGGGTGGGGGGCGAAAAACGGGGCGCGGGGCCGGTGCCATCCCCCCCTTTGTGCCCCCCTCCCGCACAGGGCCCGACGTCATCCTCAGCCAACTGATGGGCGACTTCGAGACGGACGGGAAGGACTTCGAGGCGGATTCGTGGAGCCTGGCCGTGGACAACAGCTTCCTGCAGCTGCACAAGATGGATGTCATGAAGCGGCAGGACGTCATCTACGGTGAGCGGCCGCGGCGGGACGGGGGCACGGGGTACGGAGTAGGGACACTGGGATGGGTCGGGGATGCTGGGATGGGGACGTGGGAACAGGGTAGGGGACACAGGGATGGGTCAGGGATGCTGGGATGGGGATGCTGGGATGGGGGACGTGGGGACAGAGGACACAGGGATGGGTCAGGGATGCTGGGATGGGGACGTGGGAACAGGGTAGGGAACACTGGGACGAGTCAGGGATGCTGGGATGGGGATGAGGAGATGGGAGACACAGGGACAGGGTCAGGACACAACAATGGGTCAGAGATGCAGAGATGGGGACATGGGGACAGGGTAGGGGACACAGGGATGGGTCAGGGATGCTGGGATAGGGATGCAGGGATGGGTCAGGGATGCTGGGATGGGGATGAAGAGATGGAGGACCCAGGGATAGGGTCAGGAACACAAGGATGGGTCAGAGATGTAGAGATGGGGACATGGGGACAGGGTAGGGGACACAGGGACATGTCAGAGATGCTGGTTTGGGGGACACAGGGCCAGAGTGGGGGACACAGGGAAGGGTCAGAGCTGTAGGGGTGGGGATGGAGAGATGGGGGACGTGGGGACAGAGCAGGGGACACAGGGATGTGTCGGAGATGCTGGGATGGAGAGGCAGGGATGGGGGACATGGGGACAGGGTAGAAGGGACAGGGGATACAGAGATGGGTCAGGGGTGCTGGTCTGGGGGACACAAGGCCAGGGTGGGGGACACAGGGACACATCAGAGATGGACGGGTGGGGATGGAGAGATGGGGGACACAGGGACAGGGTAGGGGACACGGGGATGGGCATGCAGAGATGGGGACAGGGTAGAGGGGACAGGCAGGAAGAGATGGGGACACTGGGATGGGTCAGAGACACGGAGATAGGGATGCAGAGATGGGGGACATGGGGACGGGGATGGGCACAGCGGACGCAGGGATGGGTTAGGGACACAGGGATGGGGACCTGGAGCTGGGGGCAGTGGGGACAGGGCGCGGTGCCATCCCCCGTGGCGCGGCATGGACCGTATCCCCCCCCCCCTCACCCATCCCCGCCCCATGGCAGAGCTGATCCAGACGGAGATGCACCACGTCCGCACGCTGAAGATCATGGGCGAGATGTTCCGCAAGGCCATGCTGGACGACCTGCAGCTGGACCCGGCCACCGTGCAGAGGATCTTCCCGTGCCTGGACGAGCTGAGCCAGATCCACGAGCGTTTCCTGGCGCAGCTGCTGGAGCGGCGCCGGGAGTCCCTCGCCCACGACAGCAACAAGAACTTCGTCATCGACCGCCTGGGCGACATCCTCGTCAGCCAGGTGGGCACCTCGCAGGGCTGCCAGCAGGTGCTGGTGGTGGGAGGCGGGTATGGGCTTGCTGATGTCCCCCCCCGTCTCCTCTGCCCCCCAAGTTTTCGGGTGCCAGCGCGGAGCAGCTGAGGAAAACCTACTCGGAGTTCTGCAGCAAACACGCCAAAGCCGTGAAGGAGTACAAGGAGCTGCTCGCCCGCGACAAACGCTTCCAGCAGTTCATCCGGGTGAGTGCCCGGCCCCCCCCTGGTTCCACAGGGACCCCCCCTGGTTCCGCAGAGACCCCCCCCACCATCAGGATGGGTGTCGCGGTGTCCCCGCGGGCTCCGGGCTTCGTGGAAGATCCTTTAGCCAACTCCGTGCCTCAGTTTCCCCAACTGCGTGTGTCTCCCTAATGCCTCTTAACGCGGCTGGGAGCTCGGGGAGGGGGTGGGCGCTGCTGACGGGGGTGCCCGGTGCTTCCCTCCCTCCGGCCGCCCAGAGGATGATGCGGTCCCCGCTGCTCCGACGTCACGGCGTGCCCGAGTGCATCCTGCTGGTGACGCAGCGCATCACCAAGTACCCGGTGCTCATCGAGCGCATCCTGAAGAACTCCAAAGGTATCGGGGCCGGGGGTGGCACGGGGGGCGCTGTGCCCACCTTCGGGGAGGGGGGATGTTTCCAGCCCTGACCGTGCGTCCCCCTGCCCAGACAACGAGGGGGACTCGGCGGACCTGTCGCGGGCGCTGAAGCTGGTGAAGGAGCTGATCTCGTCCATCGACGAGGAGGTGCACGCCTGCGAGATGAACGCGCGGCTCTGGGACGTCTACCGGCGCATGGACGGCCGTGCCAAGGTGCCACTGTGCTGGGAGAGCTGCGCCGGCGTTTTCGGCAAAGACGAGCTGCTGCGGCGCAAGCTGGTGCACAGCGGCTGCATGCTCTGGAAGACGGCGGCTGGGCGCTTCAAAGGTGGGCACTGGGAGGCTGGGAGGGGCACCGGGGCGATGGAGGATGGAGGTGCCAGGGCATGGGGGTGCCCAGGGACCGGGGTACAAGGGGATGGGGATGCTGGGGGACCAGGGTGCCAGGGGATGGGCTACTGGGGGACTAGGGTGCTGTGGGATGGGAGTACCAGGGGATGGGGGTGCCCAGGGATCGGGGTACAAGGGGACGGGGATGCTGGGGGACCAGGGTGCCAGGGGATGGGCTACTGGGGGACTAGGGTGCTGTGGGATGGGAGTACCAGGGGATGAGGACACCAGGGGACCTGGGTGCTGTGGGATGGGGACACTAGGGCATGGGGGTGCCCAGGGACCAGGGCACTGTGGGATGGGGGTACCAAGGGATTGGGGATGCTGGGGGACCAGGGTGCCAGGGTTTGGGATTACCAGGGCATGGCGGACCAGGGTGCTATAGGATAGGGATACTGGGACATGGGGATGCCCAGGGACTGGGGTGCCAGGGCATGGGGGTGCTGGGAGACCAGAGTGCTGCAAGGTGGGGGTACCAGGGCATGGGGATACTCGGGGATGTGGGTGCCATGGGATGGGAACACTGGGGCATGGAGATGCCAGGGCGCAGGGGTGCCAGGAGGCCCCTCACCCCCCAGGGACGGATTTTGGAGCATCCCTGGGACAACGGGGGCCCTGGAGCTCTGCGGGGTGGGTGGGTGGGTGGGACGCACCGCGGCCTCGTGCCCACCCCGGCATCCCGCATCACCGCGCTCCCTCCGCAGACGTCCTGGTGCTGCTGATGACGGACGTCCTCATCTTCCTGCAAGAGAAGGACCAGAAATACACCTTCCCCATGCTGGTGAGCCACCGCTACCGGGGCGGCCGTGCCGGCACCGGGATGGCCGGGATGGCATCGTGATGCCACGTCGGTGTCGCGCAGGACAAACCGGCCGTCATCTCGCTGCAAAACCTCATCGTGCGCGACATCGCCAACCAGGAGAAGGGCATGTTCCTGCTCAGCGCCGCGCCGCCGGAGATGTACGAGGTCCACGCCGCCTCCCGCGACGACCGCAACAGCTGGATGAGGCTCATCCAGCAGAGCGTCAGCCTGTGAGCCTCAGCGCCCGGGGGGGGGGGTCCCAGGATTTATTTTGGGGGTGGGGGGTCCCCACGACCGCGGCGGTGGGTGATGGGGAGGGGGAAGGGGGGCGCAGCTCTGGGGTGGGTCCGCTGAGCCTTGGCAGGATGCAGTGGGTGGGAAGGGGGAGGACGCGGTGAGGTGGGGTTTGGGGGGGTCCCGGCTCTGATTGTGCCCCCCCCCCGCCTCCCAATTCCAGCTGCCCCAACCGCCAGGATTTCCCCCTGATCGAGACGGAGGTCGAAGCGTCCTTACGGAAGCTGAAAGGTGGGCGCTGCCGCCGCGGGGGTCCCCAACCCTGTCGGGGTGTCCCCACCCTCTCCCAGACCCCCCCCCCTCATCCCCCCCCCTCCCCGCAGACCGGATCCAGCAGCACGACCGGAAGATCACGGCGCTGCTGGAGGAGAAGGTCGGGCTCTTTGCCGACATGGTGGCCCTGACCAGCGGCTCCGAGGAGCCCGCGCCCCCCCTGGCCCCCCGCACCCTCTTCCGCTCCGACTCGGCCGAGGGCTCCCGAGGGGAAAAGCTGATGCACGACGCCATCCGGGAAGGTACGGAAGCTCCGAGGCGGTTCCAAGGTGGTCATGCTCCACATGGGGAAACTGAGGCACGGCGGCTGGGCTGGGGGGTTCCCCCCCCTCGCCGCAGCGTGGGGCTCATCCCGCGCTTCTCCGCAGTGGAGTGCCTGAAGGAGATCCTGACGGGCACCGGACGCGACCGGGACCAGAATAACATCGCGGAGGCCGAGAGCTGTGCCAGCCCCAGCGCCAGCAGTGAGCGGGGGCTCGGGGGGTGCATGGAGCCGCCGTGGGGGGTGGCCGTGCCCGGCTTGGGGGTCCCCTGGCACCGCGGTGGGGCTCACCCCCGGCCTCTCCCCGCAGACGGCGACGCCGGCAGCTTCAACGGCTCCGTGGAGCTTTGCAGGACGGACGCGGACGCGGCGCAGCGGGTGAGCGCGGTGGTGGGGGGCACGCCGGCGGGGGCACCCCCGACCCTGTGCCAGGGCCACCGCGGCGTCACTGTTCTCTCTCCGTAGGATGGGAACGGCAACCAGCTCCCGCAGAGGGCACCCCAGGAGGTGAGGGGGGGTGGGATGGGGGGGAGGCCCTGCTCCCGCCCCGGGGCACAAGCGTGCCTCAGTTTCCCCCTCCCGCTGCGCCGGGGGCTCACCCTGCCGGCCTCTTTCCCCCAGGAGATCAACCAGCGGCTGGTGAACCTCTACAGCCTCCTGCACGGCCTCCAGGTGGGTGGGACCGGGGGGCACCCCCTGCCCGCACCCCCCTGCCTGTAACCCCCACCTACCTGCATCCCCCTGCCCGCAGCCCCTGTGCCCATATACAACACCTGCCCACCGCCCTGCCCGCCCTGCCCATATCCCCCCACCCATGCCCCCCCTGCCCATGCTTCCCCTGTGCACCCCTGCCCCATACAACCCCTGCCCATGCCCCCCTGCCCACACCACCCTGCCATAACCCCCTGCCCATGCTCCCCTGCCCATATACACACCCCCCTGCCCATGCCCACTGCCCTGTCCATGCCCCCTGCCCACACCCCACCTGCCCATACCCACCTGCCCATATACAGCCCACTGCCCACACCTCCCTTTCCATGCCCCGCCTGCCCAACCACCCCCTGCCCATAACCCCATGCCCATGCTCCCCTGCCCATAACACCACCCTGCCCATTGCCCACTGCCCTGTCCATGCCCCCCTGCCTAACCCCCACCTGCCCAATACCCCCCTGCCCATATACAGCCCCCTTCCCACACCTCCCTGCCCATGCCCCCCTGCCCATACCCCCCTGCCCATATAGACATCCCTGTCCATGCCCCCCTGCCAACACCCCTGCCCGTACCCCCCTACCCATGCCCCCTGCCCATGCCCCCTGCCCGCAGGCGGTGGTGAGCCAGCAGGACACGCTGCTGGAGCTGCAGGCGCAGGAGGGCGCGGAGAAGCCGTCGCGCCGCGGTTCCCACGCGGCCCTGGCCGAGGCGGCGGCGGCAAAGGCGGGCGAGAAGCCTGGCACGCCACCCGGTATCACGCCGCCCGGTATCACGCCGCCCGGTATCACGTCGCCCGGCCCGACGGAGCTGGCACTGCTGCAGCGGCAGCACGCGCTGCTGCAGGAGGAACTGGGGCGCTGCCGGCAGCAGTGCCAGGAGCGGGCACAGGAGGTGGCGACCCTGGAGACGCGGCTGCGGGACAGCGAGCGGGAGCTGGGCCGGCTGGAGCGGGAGCTGGACGAGGCGCGGAGGCAACTGGGCGCCGCGCGGCTGGAGGGCGGCGCGCGGGGGCGCCGGGGCGGCGATCCGCGGCGGAGGAGTCTGCCGGCCGGAGATGCGCTCTACCTCAGCTTCACCCCCCCGCAGGTACCCGGGGTAGGGGTGGGGGGTCATGTATGGCATGGGGGGTCACGTATGGCATGGGGGGTCACCTATGGCATGGGGGGGTCATGTATGGCATGGGGGGTCACGTATGGCATGGGGGGGGTCACGTATGGCATGGGGGGTCACGTATGGCATGGGGGGGTCATGTATGGCATGGGGGGTCACGTATGGCATGGGGGGTCACCTATGGCATGGGGGGTCACGTATGGCATGGGGGTCATCTATGGCATGGGGGGGTCACGTATGGCATGGGGGGTCACGTATGGCATGGGGGTCATCTATGGCATGGGGGGGTCACGTATGGCATGGGGGGGTCACGTATGGCATGGGGGGTCACGTATGGCATGGGGGGGTCACATATGGCATAGGGGGTCACGTATGGCATGAGTGTGCCCGGCCGGGTTTGGGGTGCGGGACGGCGGTGGCGGGAGCGGGAAGATGTCACGAGTGTGCCCGGCCTCAGCCCCCGCGGTTTTGGGGGGGCTGGGGGGGGCTCCAACCTGACACATCCCCCCCCCACCACCTCCCTCTCAGCAGCTGAGCCACAGCCCCCCCCCCGCCAGCCTCTCCTACCACCACCCCGCCTTCGCCCCCTGCCCCCGCGAGGCGCTGGATTACCGGGGCGGGCCCGATCCTGCCGATGCCGACCTGGATGTTCTCCTGGAGGATGAGGATTTGGGGAGCCACCGCTCCCCCCCCGCCAGCCCCCGAGGTGGGTCCCAGGATGGGGTGGGGGGTGCAGACCCACCGGGCACCCGCTTTTCCCACGGCAGGGGGGTTTAATCCGATGTTTCCCCCCAGATTTCCTGAGGATGCAGGATATTCCCGAGGAGGTGGAGAGCAGCCAGGAGCTGCGGGAGGGCGACGGGGGCTCCTCGGACACTTAGGGACCCGCTCCGGCCCCCCCAGCACCCCACAACCCCCCCCCAAAAAAAGAGATACCGGGGACCCGATCCAGCCATGGGGGATGTTGGGGCACCCGGGGGTGGGTTTGGGGGAGCCTGATGGGGCGGGGGGGGACACGGAGGGGTGATCACCCCCTCCCCTCCTAAAAATTTGGGGGGGGGGAATGGGACACAAACAGCAATTTGGGACCCGTGTCCGTGTGTCCCCCCCCGTGCTGCTCGGATTTATTTATTTATTTTGTTGTCTTGGGCGGGGGGGGGGGGTCCCGGTCCGTCCCGGCGCTGGGCAGGATGTGCCCCCCCCCTTTCTCTGTGTCCCCCCCCCCGCCCCCGGGACAGCGGTGACATCCCCGGGCAGGTGGGGGGGTGAGCCCGTCTGTACCAAAGCTCGTCCCGGGCCCTGGTTTTGGGGGGCTGGGGGGGGGGGGGGGGGATGAGGAGGGGGGGGGCCGGGACAAGCGGTTTTAATCGGTCGGTCGGTTCCCCTCGGTTCAGCTGTAAAAAAAAAAAAGGAAAAAAAAAGGACAAAAAAAAAAAAAGGAAAATAATTAAAAAGACCATTTTGGACCCAAACTGTGCAGGTGGGGGTGGCTGGGGGGGGGGAAAGGTGGGGGGGGGGGGGGCAGGGCCAGATCCGGACCCTCGGGGTGGGGATGCAAGCGGGAGGAGGGTGCTGCGGCCGTGGCGCACAGCGAGTGCCGGGGGGGGGCTGAGCCCATCAGGTGTCTCCCCCGTGGGTGGTGGGTGTCTGTGTGTCCCCCCCCCCCCATCCTGCCCCCACCCCATCCTGCCCATGTTCAACAGGCTGCTCTTTGCCCGCGGCGCCTGACGCCGGGGTGATGGGCACCCACGGTCGGGGTGCCCGGGGCAGGGGTGGGGGGGGGTCTGTTCCCGGCTCTCCTGGAGGTCCCCGGGGAGGTGACGGGACAAGCCCAGGCTGGGCAGGAGCCAGCGCGGGGCGTGGGGCGGCGCCGGGGCGGAGGACGCGCACCCCGAGCGCTGGCACCCACACGCCTCCGACGCTCGTGGCACCCGCACCCGCCGGCCGGGGGTCCCGGGGATCCCCCCCCACCCCAACACCCGCCATGAAGCGGATGTTCTCCTGCTCCAGCTCGCAGGTGGCGGTGAGTCGGGGACCCCTCCCCACCCCCCCCAGCCCGGGCACCCTGCCCGCACCCATGGGTGCTGCCACGGGGCAGGGGGGTGCAGCCCCCTCTCTGCTGCCCACCGCCCCGCCGCCTGCCCACCGGGTCTGAACCGCCGCCGGCCGCGGTGCTCAGCGCCGGTCCTGCCCCCGTGCCGCCTGCGACCCTGGCCCCGCCGCCGGCTGCAATCCCAATCCCGGCCCCAGTGCTGGCTGCAATCCTAATCCTGGCCCGAATCCCAGCCCCAGTGCCAGCTGCAATCCTGGCCCCAATGCCAGCCCCAGTGCCAGCTGCAATCCCAATCCTGGCTCTGGTGCCAGTTGCAATCCCAATACTGGCCCCAATGCCAGATGCAATCCCAATCCTGACCCCAGTCCCAGTCCCAGCCCCAGTGCCAGCCCTGATGCCAGCTGCAATCCCAATCCCGGCCCCAGTCCCAGCCCCAGCCCCAGTGCCAGCCCTGATGCCAGCTGCAATCCCAATCCCGGTGCCCACCCAGTCCCAGCCCCAGTGCCAGCCCTGATGCCAGCTGCAATCCCAATCCCGGCTCCGATACCGGCTGCGACCGCGACCCCGATCCCGTGACACTCAGCCGTGGTCCCGGCCCCGGCGCCCAGCCCCGGTGCTCACCCCCGGCCAGGCCGTGGGTCCCGCTGCCCAGCGTGTACCCCGCTCCCGGTGCTCAGTCCCGGTGCCCACCCGCGCCCCCGCCCCGCGGTGGGGCCCGGCACGGCGGCGGCAGCCGGCCAAACCAGCCGGGCAGGCGCAGGCAGGGACACGTTCACCGGCCTCGCCTCCGCTTCCCTGGGGCCGGGCTCAGCAGGGATGCCAGTGGAGCACCCCAGCAAGTGGGGAAACTGAGGCACAGCCCCACACCGCTGCAGGGGGGAGGCACTTGGAGGGGGAACACACATCCCAAAGCGTGCCTTCTGTCTGGAGACGCCGTGCCTCAGTTTCCCCTCGCTGCTCAGTGAGGGGGTCCCGTCCCTGCAGACCCCCCAGACCCACTTGCCCCCCGCCCAGGTCGAGAGCTGGACCAAGCAGGACCAGAAGCTGCTGGAAGCGGTGGAGAGGGGGGACGTGGGGCGGGTGTCCGCCCTCGCCGCCCGCAAAACCGCCCGACCCACCAAGCTCAACGCCGCGGGGCGATCCGCGTACGTCAGCCCTGGGGTGGGGGGCACCAGGGGGGGTCCCCAGGGTGGCGGGGGGACACCCGGGTGGCAGCGGCCTCTTGCCCCCCCTCCAGCTTCCACCTGGCCGCATCCGAGGGGCTCACCGAGTGCCTGACGCTGCTGCTGGCACACGGGGCGCCCGTCAACGAGAAGAACGATGACGGTGAGTGGGGCACACTGGGGGGGTCACCGCCTGGCGAGGTGTCCCCGGGGGGGCTCCCCCCTGAGCGGGACCCCCGTGTTCCCCTGCGGTGCCGGTGCTGAGCCCGCGGTCCCCGGCAGGCAGCACCGCGCTGCACCTGGCCACCATCGCCTGCCAGCCCCAGTGCGTCAAGGTCCTGCTGCAGGTACTGGGGGGACTGGGATGGGGACCGGGATGGGGATGGGGATGAGGATGGAGCTGGGGATGAAGATGATGGGGACAAGGACAGGGATGGGGTCAGGGATGGAGATGGGGACAGGGACCAGGATGGGGATGAGGATGGAGCTGGGGATGAAGATGATGGAGACAAGGACAGAGACGGTGACAGAAATGGGGACAAGGATGGTGATTGGGACAGGGGTGCAGAGGGAGGATGAGGATGAAGCTGAGGATGAAGACAGGGTGAGGCCGAGGCTGGTACCAGGGCTGGCGAGGGGCCGGGCGGGATGGACGGTCCCGTGCCCAGCTGGGGAGGGGGGTCCCTGCCCGCCGCCCCCATGTGCCCCCAGTACGGCGCCAACGAGAGCCACGTGGACAGGCAGAACCGAACGCCCCTGCACTGGGCCGGTGAGTGCCGGGGGGTCCCCACCCGGGGGGGGGGTGTCCCCATGTGCCCCCCCACACTGACACGACCCCCGCAGCCGCCTCGGGCTGCGCCTCCAGCGTCCTCCTGCTCTGCGACCACGGGGCCCCCCTGGATGCCCCTGACGCCGTGAGTGGGGGGACACGGGGAGGGTGGGGGGCACAGGGGCTGGCAGGGGGTGACGGGCACCTCGTGTGTCTGTGTGCCCCCCCCAGCATGGGCAGACCCCCCTGATGCTGGCGGCGCGGGGGGGCCACGCTGCCATCTGCGCCCAGCTGCTGCGGCGGGGGGCCGACCCCCACCTGGCCGACCAGGATGAGAAGTGAGTGGGCACGGGGGCACGGGGGCACCTGGGGGTGGTGGGGAGTTGGGGGGGGGGGGTGGCTCTGTCCTGCCCCCCATAACCAGGGCGGGGGCTCGGTGGCTCCGCGCCGTGGAGACCCCGGAGATGCCCCGTGCAGAGGGAGCTCTGGCGTGGTGCCCTGTGCCCGGGGAAAGTCACCTTGGGAGGGGGGTCCATGGGGTGAGGGGGGGAGAGACATGTGCCACCGTGCCGTTGTGCCACCATGCCACCTGCCACTGTGCCACCTTGTCACTGTGCCATCATGCCACCGTGCCATCATGCTACTGTGCCAATGTGCCACCATGCCACTGCTGTTGTACCACCATGCCACCGTGCCACCATGCCACCGTGCCACTGCCATGGTGGCACCGTTCCGGCAGGACGGCACTGGCGCTGGCCCGCGAGAGCGGCAGCGCGGAGTCGGCCGAGCTGCTGCTGAGCCACGGGGCGGCCGCGGGGGACGAAGACCGAGGGCACCATGTGGGGCGGCCCCCCAGCTCCCCGCTCCGGGGTGAGACCCCCCTGCCCCTCGTTTTGGGGGAAAAAGGGGGAAAAAGAATGGGAAAAAAAGGAGAAAAAGGGGGGGGAAGAGGAAAAAAAGGAGAAAAAGGGGGAAAAAAGGGGAAAAAAAATGGGAGAAAAGGGGGAAAAATGGGAAAAAGGAGAAAAAAGGGGGGAAAGGGGAAAGAAATGGGAAAAAGGGGGGAAAAGGGGGAAAAAATGGGGAAAAGGGGGAAAAAATATGGGAAAAAGAGGGAAAAGAGGAAAAAAGGGGAAAAAAGGAAAAAATGGCAGAAAAGGGGAAAAAGAGGGAAAAAATGGGAGAAAAGGGGAAAAAGAGGGAAAAAATGGGAGAAAAGGGGAAAAAATGGGAAAAAGGAGGAAAAAGAGGGGAAGGGGAAAAAAATGGGAAAAAGAGGGAAAAGGGGGAAAAAGGGGATTTTTTCCTTCTGGTAGAGAACGGCGCCAGCCGTGCTGGGGACCCCGCGCCGCAGGCGGGAAGCTGCGGGGAGGGCACCTCGGGCAGCGACAGCGAGGAGGAGGAGGATGACGAGGACGAAGAGCAGCGGGACGGGTGCGACGCCCGGTGTGCGCGGCGGCTGCAGGAGCGGCTGGCGAGGAAGACGCGGGAATGCCACCGGCTGGCGGCCGCCACCGCCAGCATCCGGCAGCGGGTGCGGGAGCTGGCGCGGCTCCTGCCCGATTACGAGGCCGGCGCCGGGGCCGAGGATGAGGATGGCGCCTGCCTGGCCCTCCTCACCCGGCATGTGGAGGAGCTGAGGAAGAGGACGATGGGCGAGGAAGAGTGGGATGAAGGACACCAAACCGCAGCGCGGCTCGATGGTGAGGCCGCGGCGCCGGCGCTGGCCCCGTTCCTGAGCTGGCTGGGGGCCGAGTGCGCCGGAATGCGGGCGGCGACGGCGGCCGCCAGCAGCCGGAGCGAGCGGCTGCGGCGGGAGGCGGCGGAAGCTCTGCGGGACGCGCCGAGCCACGACGCGGCGGCGGCCGACGCCGTCCGGAAAAGTTTGGCGGCGTGGGAAGAGCTGGCGGCGGGTTTGGAGCAGGCGCTGGACCGCGCCGACCAGAGCCATGCCAGGATGCTCGAAAGATCCCGCGTCCTCCTGGAAAACCTCCGGCAGGATCCGGCGCGGTCGCGGTGCTCGGCGAACGGCGGTGGGAAAAGCCGGGAGGAGGCGGCGCGGGAAGGTGGGAGCGCGGAGAAGGAGCCGCCGGAGCGGAAGGAGAGCAACGGGGCGCTGCGGCACGAGCTGTGCCGGCTGCGGCGCGAGCGGGAGCGGCTGCAGGAGGAGCTGCGGGGGCTGCGGGAGCGCGACGCCGGTGCCGAAGCGGTGGCGGCGGAAGGTGCCGGAACATCCGCCCTGAGCCGGGCGCTGGCGGCCGAGCGGGAGGAGGCGGCGAGGCTGCGGCGGCGGCTGGCGGGGCAGCGGCGGGAGCTGGCGGCGCTGCGGGATGGGGTGGGCGAGAAGGCGCGGGAGGCGGCCGGTGACGCCGGTGACGCCGGCGTCCTGCGGGAGCTGCACCGGAAACTGGATGGACTGGTGAGGTCCCAGCACGAGGCCCTGCAACTCGTTGCAGAGATGGAGGGTAACGGTGGCACCGGGGATGGGCTACCGGGCGAGCTGGCAGAGGTGCTGGGGCAACTGGCGGAGGAGCTGGCGCCGGCGGCGGGCACGCGCGTGCCGCTGCTGCTGGAGCGCGTCGCCGGCGTCGCCGTGCGCGGGCAGGAGCTGGCGAGGGCCGAGGCCGAGCGCTGGCGGGCGGCGGCGGAGGAGGAGCGGCGGGCGGCGGAGGCGGCGGCGGCGCGGGCGGGCGAGCGGGAGCGGGAGGCGCGGGAGCTGCGGGAGAAGGCGGAGGGGCTGGAGCGGAGCGCGGCGAGGCTGCGGGCAGGGGCCGGGCAGCTGGCCAGGGCCTGCCGCGACAAGGATGGCAAGGTGAGTGCCAGGGGGGCTTGGCACGGGCTGGCGGGGACGGGGGCCTGTCACCGTCACCGTCCCTTTCCCGTCGTCATCCCCATCACTGTCCTCGTTGCTGTCCCGTTCCCATCACCATCGCCATTTCCATCCCTTCCCATCCCATCCCATTGCTATCCCATTGCCATCGCCATCCCATCGCCATTGCCATCACGATCCCATCCCATCCCATCTCATCCCATCCCATTGCTATCCCATCGCCATTGCCATTGCCATCACCATCCCATCCCATCCTATCCCATCCCATCCCATTGCCATCCCATCCTATCTCATCCCATCGCCATCCCATCCCATCCCATCCCTTCCCCATCACCATCCCATCCCCATCGCCATCCCATCCCATCCCTTCCCCATCGCCATCCCATCCCCATCCCCATCCCCATCCCATCCCATCGCCATCCCATCCCATCCCCAACCCAACCCATCCCATCCCATCGCCATCCCATCCCATCCCATCCCCATCCCATCCCATCCCATCCCATCGCCATCCCATCCCATCCCCAACCCATCCCATCGCCATCCCATCCCATCGCCATCCCATCGCCATCGCCATCCCATCCCATCCCATCCCATCCCATCCCCATCCCATCCCATCCCATCCCATCCCCATCCCATCGCCATCCCATCCCATCCCATCCCATCGCCATCCCATCCCATCGCCATCCCATCGCCATCCCATCCCATCCCATCCCATCCCATCGCCATCCCATCCCATCCCATCCCATCCCATCCCCATCCCATCCCATCCCCATCCCATCCCATCCCATCCCATCCCATCCCATCCCATCCCATCGCCATCCCATCCCATCCCATCCCATCGCCATCCCATCCCATCGCCATCCCATCGCCATCCCATCCCATCCCATCCCATCGCCATCCCATCCCATCCCATCCCATCCCCATCCCATCCCATCCCATCCCCATCCCATCCCATCCCATCCCATCCCATCCCTGGCTTCCCAGAGACCTCCAGCAGCTTCATTCCCCCTGGCGCCCATCTCCCAGCAGAACCTGGGGGGCGGGGGCAGATGGGACCCCATGGGGGACCCCCGGGGTGTGCCAGGAGGCGGTGGGTGCCCCCCCCCCGCAGCTGTGCCCCCCACCCTGCAGATAAAGAAGCTGCTGGCAGAGACGGAGAAGCTGTCGGCAGAGGTGCTGGGGCTCCGCGGGCACCGCGCCCGGCTCCAGCTCCAGCTGGAGGTGGGTGCCAGCACCCGCTGTCACCCGCCGTCACCCCGTGGCCCCCTCCCCACCTTCATCTCCCCCTCCTCCTCCTCCTCTCCCAGCTCCAGCAGAAGAACCACCGGGACACCGTGGCGGTTTACAGGACCCACCTGCTCAACGCCGCCCAGGTGAGACCCCACGTGCCCTCGGGGTGACGTGGCACGGGGAGGGGGGGTGGCACCCCTGGCCTGGCATCGGGGTCCCGCGGCGGGCAGCCGGATCCGGCCCCACGGCGAAGCTCTGCTCCCGCAGGGATTCATGGACGAGGGGGTGCACGCGCTGCTGCTGCGCATCCTGCGGACGGAGGGGTGAGGGGCAGGATCGGGCCCGTCGCCCCCCGCCCCCCATTAAACTGGAGATGCCACATGGCCCCGTCCGTGTCCCCCGATGCGTCCGGCCAGTTCGGCTGTGGGAATGGTGGGGGGGGTCCCGGCGGGGGTCCTGCGCCGGCGGGGAGATGGTGGGAGATGGGGCACGGCACCTGGGGGGGGGCTCATTGCACCGGCCCAGTATGGACTAGCCCTGTATGGCTCGGCCCCATACAGCACCAGTTCCATACAGCACCAGTTCCATACAGCTCCAGTTCCATATAGCTCCAGTTCCAAGCAGCCCCAGTTCCATACAGCTCCAGTTCCATGCAGCCCCAGTTCCATATAGCTCCAGTTCCATGCAGCTCCAGTTCCATATAGCACCAGTTCCATGCAGCTCCAGTTCCATGCAGCCCCAGTTCCATATAGTCCCAGTTCCATATAGTCCCAGTTCCATGCAGCCCCAGTTCCACACAGCCCCAGTTCCACACAGCTCCAGTTCCATGCAGCCCCAGTTCCACACAGCCCCAGTTCCACACAGCTCCAGTTCCATACAGTCCCAGTTCCATATAGTCCCAGTTCCACACAGCCCCAGTTCCACATAGCCCCAGTTCCATATAGTCCCAGTTCCACACAGCCCCAGTTCCATATAGCCCCAGTTCCATGCAGCCCCAGTTCCACACAGCCCCAGTTCCACACAGCCCCAGTTCCATACAGCCCCAGTTCCATACAGCCCCAGTTCCATGCAGCCCCAGTTCCATATAGCCCCAGTTCCATATAGCCCCAGTTCCACGCAGCCCCAGTTCCACACAGCCCCAGTTCCATGCAGCCCCAGTTCCACACAGTTCCCCGTACGAGAACCCGTCCCCTCTCGGCGCAGCCCCCTCCCACCCCGTCCCGGGGGCGTGGCGAAGGGAGGAGTGGGCGTGGCAAGTGGAAAAATGGGCGTGGCTATTGGGAAGTGGGCGTGGCGAGTGTAAGAAGTGGGCGTGGCGGGGGACGTGGGCGTGGCGAGAAGAAATGTGGGCGTGGTGATATGAGGAGTGGGCGTGGCTAATGGGAAGTGGGCGTGGCGAGATGAAAAGTGGGCGTGACGAGTGGAAAATGGGCGTGGCGAGGGGGGAAGTGGGCGTGGCGAAGGGAGAAGTGGGCGTGGCGAATGGGAAAGTGGGCGTGGCGAAGGGAGGAAGTAGGCGTGGTGAGTGGGGAAGTGGGCGTGGTGATGTGAGGAGTGGGCGTGGCTAAGGGGAAATGGGCGTGTCGAGTGGAAAAGTGGGTGTGGCGAATTGGAAGTGGGCGTGGCGAAGGCAGAGTGGGCGTGGCGAAGGGAGGAGTGGGCGTGGCGAAGGCAGGAGTGGGCGTGGCGAAGGCAGAGTGGGCGTGGCGAAGGCAGGAGTGGGCGTGGCGAAGGCAGGAGTGGGCGTGGCGAAGGCAGGAGTGGGCGTGGCGAAGGCAGGAGTGGGCGTGGCGAAGGCAAAGTGGGCGTGGCGAAGGCAGGAGTGGGCGTGGCGTCGGGCCCCCCTTGTGCCCGTCCCGCGCGGCCGCGGAGTTGGCGGCGCTCCGTGCGCGCGGCGGCCATGTCCCAACATGGCGGAGGCGGCCGGGCGGGAGGTGCGGCGGGAGGGAGGGAGGCGAGCGGCAGCGGGGCTGGAGGGGGCTCTGTGGGTCTGGGGGGGGCTCTGTGGGGCTGAGGGGGCTCTGTGGGGGCTCTGTGGGGCTGGGGGGGCTCTGTGGGTCTGGGGGGGGCTCTGTGGGTCGGGGGGGGGGCTCTGTGGGGCTGAGGGGGCTCTGTGGGGGCTCTGTGGGGCTGGGGGGGTTTCTGTGGGGCTGGGGGGGAGCTCTGTGGGGGCTCTGTGGGTCTGGGGGGGGCCTCTGTGGGGCTGGGGGGGGCTCTGTGGGGCTGGGGGGTTCTGTGGGGCTGAGGGGGCTCTGTGGGGCTGGGGAGGGTTCTGTGGAGCTGAGGGGGCTCTGTGAGGGGCTCTGTGGGGCTGAGGGGATATGGGAGACTGAGGGGGTGTGTGGGGCTGGGGGATGTTGCAGTGGGCCCCAGGGCTGTGTGGGGCTGGAGGCGTTTGGCAGACAGGTGGGGCGGCCATGGGGGGCAGCCGTGGGGGGCTGTGGGGTGACAGAGAGGGGTCAGGGAGAGGGGTCAGGGCTGTGCTGGGGTGTGGGGCGATGGTGGGTGAAGGGGGGCGGGAGGTGAGAGTGGTGAGGAGGGGATGGGGGTGCTGGTGGGGTGCAGTGGGGCTGGGGTGAGCCAGGGGGTCCCGGCTGGGGGGCAGCTGTGGGGCCGTAGGTGGGTGCCACAGTCTGGACCTTTGCGCACCGAGCGGCGGGCGCAGCTGGCGACCGCGGAGAGAGGAGGGGGCCGAAAGGCGCGGGGGGGCTCCGGCGGTGCAGAGAGGTGGAGCCCCACCCCGAGATCCGGCGCGGTTCGGAGCCCCCCGGGATGCCGGCGGGGGGTTCGGCGTGGGGGCTGCGGAGGTGGGCCGGGGGTGGCACGGCGGTGCCGCACCAGTGCTCGCGGCTGGAGGGGCTTTCCTCTCCCCCCACTCTTTTTTTTTCCTTGTTTTTTTTTAGGAGTCAGCGTGTGTCACCACCTTTGCCCACCAGACTGTGGAATATGAAATTCCCCCTGGTAACTAATTCCAAAGCTGATTTTTTAATTTTTTTCCTTCTTTTCCTCCTTTTTGGTGGTTTAATATCACCCCCCCGCCCCCCCAAACACACACGAGCTGCCGTGTCGGGCTGAAGTGGCCTCGGAGTCCTGCCCCCTTCCCTTGGGAGCATCAAGACGTTTGGGATCCGGTGCCTTTTGGCAGCCAGCCACGGTGAGAACCTAATTCTGTGGAGTAACATCTGTCCGTCATCTTCCCGGCAGCGCCCTGTCCAAATTTTGGTGCAGCTTTATGGCCCCATCTTCCTCCTTCCCCAAAAACTGAAGCCTGGCTACGACGGGAGCGCTGCCGAGGGGTAAAACGTTAATGCCGCTCATGGTGGAACCACTCGATCGTCGTAACTGGGTGATCGTTTCCGGGCTGCCCCGGCTCGCGCCGCGCTCGCTGACGGCGCTTGGTTTTGTTTTTCTTGCAGGACGTGGTGATGAGCTGTAGGGTGTCCGAGCTCCGAGTTCTCCCGGGCTTCGTGGGAAGGAACAAAAGCGGGAGGAAGCACGAGCTCCTCACCGAGGCCCTGCTGGAGTCCGGCTGCATCCCGGCCATCCCGATGAAAATCAAGGAGCTGTATCGGCGGAGGTTCTCGAGGAAGATCTTAACCCCTTCGGACCTGTCCATGCTCCACGTCCAGGCCGGGCAGCTGCCCCCGGGCACGGTGTGTCACCTGCCCTACGACCGCGGCTCCGCCGCTGTGCCGGCGGCTCTGCTGCCAGCGCCGGTGCCCGCGCTGGGACCGAAGCACGAAGCAGGCGTTGAGCACTTCGCCCCTGCCGCCCACCCCGTCCACCCGGACGTGAAGATGAAGAGGCTGCCCTTCTACGACGTGTACGATGAGCTGATAAAACCCACCACGTTGGGTACGTCCGAGAGCGCTCCGTGGGCCTTGGGGTCCCTCTTGTTCCCTGAGAACTTCCAACGAATTCCAAAACAAGCTTTGCCCTCGCTTGCCAGTCTTGTTCTACATTTATTGCCTGAAAAAGGGCATTTCTCTCCCAGCCCATCCCTTTTCTATCAAATATATATTTTATAAGTGGACATAAGTTTGGGATTATTTACAGTTTTTACCTGATAGAGCCCAGGGTTTTCCATATGTTCGGACTGGTGAAGCTTTCACTGGTCTGTGATAGCGTTTGGGTCCTAATCCTGGGGGAAAAATTCTCTTTTTTCCAGCCTCCACGAACAGCCAGCGGTTTGAGGAAGCTCATTTCACCTTCGCTCTGACCCCCCAGCAAGTCCAGCAGATCCTCACCTCCCGGTAAGCGAAACGGCGTCTCCCGGGATGCTCCACCGCCGTGGCCGAGCCCTCTTCCGCGGCATCACCGGGAGCGGAGTCAGGAGGAGAAAGGGGCAGAGTTTGGAGGAGCGAGGCCGGCAGAGGGGAGCTCAGGGGTGGTCGGAACAGGAGGAAGGGTTGAATCCAAAACAATCCACCTACGGGAGAATAAATTGCCAGTTGGGTGGGAAAAGGGGAGTTCCTGGATGTTGGCGGCGCCGTGCTGCCCGCAGCCGTTCAGCACCTGCCTCCCAGCCCGCAGAGTGGAATTATTGTATGGAAGAAAGGAAATATGGTAATTGGGATAAAAAAAAAAATCAGGTCTCACCTCCACCTGTGCCACGTTGGCATCACATCCTCAAAACTCCGCAGTTGCCAGAATCTTCCAGGTCCGTTTTCTCCTTTTCCCACCACGCTTTTCTGCTCGATGGGTTTTTGCTGCCACGTCCTTATTTTGGGAATTTCACCTCCTAGTTCAGGCAGGTATTACCTGTTCTTACAACTGGGCTGCACTGGTGCACTGGTTTTGTTCGTGATCCGACTGGCGCGTACGGATATCCGTATAACTCCAACAAAACCCTATCTCGTGGTCACAATTCCCTGCGGACCGTCTCCAGACCTTCTTTTCCGTTGCAGAGACGTCCTGCCGGGTGCCAGGTGTGACCACACCACGCAGGTGCAGTTAAGGTACGGCGGTGCCACCCCGGCCAACGCGCGGAGCCTTCCTCCCCGTTCCTCGTGCTCCTGCTCGTGTGGTTTCCATCCATGGCTCCGTTTGGCTTGGAAAAACTGGTTTTTTCCCTTTTCAGAGGGAAGTGGGGGGCCCTTTTTCTGCGAGTTCACCGCTCACTTGCCCGTTTCTCCCTCCCGCTCCGTAGGTTTTGCCTGTGTGAAACCAGCTGTCCCCAAGAAGATTACTTCCCTCCGAATTTATTTGTCAAGGTCAACGGCAAGCTCTGTCCCCTGCCCGTGAGTAAACCTCGTTTTTCTCAGCACGTTGCAGGCTCAAAGCTGCTCTGTCAAACAGCCGCAGCGCCCGCCGAGCGCGGTGGGAATGTTTTCCGGAGACGAAAACCTGATGGAAGAAACGATGCGGTCGGAGCGCGACACCGACGTCGTGTTGCGGGGCTGGTGGTGAAAGCTCCAGGAGTTCTTCCAGGGGAAGAACCTGCAAACTTTGGGCCTGATTTTTGTTATTCTTTTTTTAACCAGCAAAAATTCCCTCTTGTTTTTTTTTTTGAGAAAAAACTTGATAATAAAAATCTGGGATTAGTGGAATAACGGCGCTGCCTTTAGTTTGTCATGTTGCAGGACGAGCCGGATGCTCCGGTCAAGGCCAAGGTCCTTTGTGCTGGGCAAGGTGTGAAAAATGTAGGAAGAAATAGTGTTTCCTGCAGTTCACAGCCCAAAAGGGACGGGACGGTGTCGCAGCTCGGAAGGTGCCAGAGGTTTGGCACTGGGGCAGCTCCTTGCCCGCCGTCCCGCTCCGTCGGAGCTGGCACCATTTGTGGTCCAACCTGCAGAACAGCCTCCGGCGCTCCGCCTGAGCCGCTCCCGTTGCAGTTTTAGAGATTTACTTTTTTGGTTTTGCCTCAGATACTCTTTTTTTTTTTTAATCTGAGACTATTAGTAACCTGCTTTAAAAAAAATAAAAAATAAAAAATGAAAAAATCCCTGACATTAAGGGATAATAAAGTCCTGCTTTGAGATTTTTAGAGGAATTCCCGCACAAGCTGTGAGGTGTGACCTGGAACACCTGGAGGTGCGGTGTGCCAGGAGGAAGTTGGGTTCCCAAATTCTGGCATGTGGCCTTACACCTCGGAGAGAGCTTGTTTTGTGCCAGGGGGATCTTCCTTCCTTCGCAGGGTTATCTCCCGCCCTCCAAAAACGGCACGGAGCCGCAACGACCCAACCGCCCCGTCAACATCACCCCGTTGGCGCGACTCTCGGCGACGGTCCCCAACACCATCGTGGTGAACTGGTCCTCGGAGTTCGGCAGGGTGAGTGGGCTCAAAGCCGCCTCCCGTTCGCCGCCCGTCGTTTGTGGCCTTGGGTCGGAGAGCCTTCTCCTTCCGGCTCTGAGCGGCGTCGGCTCCTTCCCGACAGAACTACTCGCTGTCGGTGTACCTGGTGAAGCAGCTGACGGCGGGCACGCTCCTGCAGAAGCTGAGGGCAAAGGGCATCCGGAATCCAGACCACTCGCGTGCCCTGAGTAAGTACCCACGGGGTGGGCACGGCCGTCGCTCCGTCCGATCCCGCGCCGCGCCCGGGAGGACGGAGCAGGGGCGGATTAGCGAGCGAAGGCTCTTCCCTGCGTCCCTGCTCCGTCCCGCTGTTGGCTCCCAGTAATAACCACTGCCGTAGGCGTTACCCACCAGTAACTGGGATGATGAGCGTCCCAGTGCAAATCACGCTCGCGTCTGTACCCGTTTACTCATGTAAAAGATGGAGGATGTGGACAGGAGACCTTTTTTCCTTCTTCCAGTCAAGGAAAAACTAACAGCCGACCCGGACAGCGAGGTAGCCACCACGAGCCTACGAGTTTCCCTGCTGTGTCCCGTAGGTTTCTGCGTTTCCGTTCGTTTTTCCCAGTGGGGCCTTTGCTTTTCCCGCTTTTCCTTAGCGCCGCGTGGGAGGGCTTTGGAGTGGGATCCGAGCGAAAAGCTGGACCGCTTTTTTTTCACGCATTAAAACCAAAAAATCTTGGAGATTGTCAGCCTAAACCTCCGAGCCAAAAAACATCTTCAGCTGACCCGCTCCTTGTCTTTCACCTCCACTGTTGGCACGTGTCTGAGGTGGAGGAGAGCTTAAAAAAGAGAAGGAAAAGGCAAAAACACCCTCAGGAAAGCTCGTTTCCGCTCACACGTTACTTCTTCGCAGCGTGCCGGGCAGGAAGGACAGGGAATAACCGGGAATAACGCCGCTCGGTGCCGAGAGAGGCTGTTTGTCCAAAACCAACTTCGTTTTCTTCTTCTCTCTCTCGTCCCCGCTCCAGCTGGGGAAGATGAGGCTGACCGTGCCGTGCCGCGCCGTCACCTGCACCCACCTGCAGTGCTTCGACGCGGCGCTCTACCTCCAGATGAACGAGAAGAAGCCCACGTGGACGTGTCCCGTGTGTGACAGGGTGGCCCCGTACGACCACCTCATCATCGACGGGTGAGCCCAGCCTGGGTGGTGCTTTTCTTCTAAGGCTCATCCTCTAACGCGGGCACACATGGGCAAGTTACAGCCTCCCATAACTTAAATTTTCCTTCCCTAAACTACCTTGTTGCCATGCTGGAGAGGTTTCTCCCAAAGAACAAGAAGCCTTTGTCAAAACCTTGGCTTCCTGGCCGGAGCAGAGATGAGGGAACCTGTGTGAGCTCGAACAGAGCCCTCCTATGTGCATTGAACTCCCAGTCCTAAAACTAAACCTGCAGGGAACACTGGCACCGATTTTGGATTGGGAATTCCTCGTACCCCTTCAGCCCATCTCCTGAGCAGCACCAGTCCCGTGGCGTTTGTGCCATCCCCTGTGCATGGATTTACTCCCGAGTCCTTGCAGCGTTCGCCCCCCCAGCGTGTGCTCTCACCCCGCAGGTTGTTCATGGAAATCCTGAACTCCTGCACGGACTGCGATGAGATCCAGTTCATGGAGGATGGCTCCTGGTGCCCCATGAGGCCGAAGAAGGAGAAGCCGGAGGTGTGCCAGACGTCTGCGTTCAGTGGGATCGAGGGTACGGGAGCCGCGGGCACCGACTCTCTGTCGGACGTCGTGTTTTGCCAAAGCAACGCTCGCGTTTCCAGTCTCTACGTTTGCAAATCGGCGTCCGGAGCGTTTCTCATCCCGTCTGGGAGCTGATATTTGGGATCACACTGGAATACCAGGAGCGTGACGGGCACTTAGCACATCACTGCGGAGTCGGGCGCTAGAAAAAGCGAGAAAAAACGCAGATTCCTTGTGAAACTGCAGCGTTAATTCCAGGTGGGCTGTGGAGAGCTGGCTGTTAGCGTGGGGACAGGGTGTGGATTTGCCAGGAGCTGTTGGGAAGTCGGTGTGCCACAGGGCTGTGGGTGGCAGAGTTCTGCCCGTCTCCATGTTGGCAGCTGACGGCCGGTTTCCCTCCGCAGCCGACTCCCTTTACGCCATCAGCTCCGAGGGCAAGACCTCTTCGGAGGGAAAAAAAAAAGTGGAGGTGATCGATCTCACTCTGGACAGCTCGTCGGATGAGGAGGAGCCGCCTGCCAAGAAGCAGTGCCCGCTCTCTGGCGTGGTACACCCGGCAGTGGCGGGGCCCAAGGGGTAAGGCAGCACCGGAACCCACCCCCCGCCGCTCCGCCGGGCTTTGGCTCCTTTCTCTTCCTGCGCTCCGCTCGCTTCCTCCCCTCGACGCCGGTGCCGTCGCAGTAACCAGATCCGAGTCCGCGCTGTCCCTGGGAAGCGCTGCCGCCGCTTTCCGCGCCTGCCAGGGTGAGGTGCCACACCTCTGACCGTGGGACGGGGAGCATCAGGGTTTTGGGGGATTTTTTTGCTGATAAACAACAGGAATTTTGCCCGTTAAGGCTCGTCAGGTCTGTGTTGTGTTTCAGGGTGCTGAGTATCCATCACCAGCCGTCCTCTGTGCTCCGGAGTCCTCCCATGGCAGCGCTGGGCAGCGACTACCTCCCCAACCTCCCCATCCCTGGCTTCCACCCTTCCTACCCGGTGTCCTCGGAGCTTCAAGGTAACGACCAAGACCTCTGGCAGCAGTTACCGCATACGCCCAGTTGTACCAGTTTTACCGCACGACTCCGGAGAGGTTTCTCTAGGAGTTGATGGGTGAGATGGTGGAATAACTCGAAACGGCGGAATAAATGGAAATCTGGTTGTTGGTTCCAGGTCACAGGTAGGAACGAGCCGGTTGCCGTGTCCCAGGGCCACCACGGCACGAGGCTGTGACTCCCTTTCGTGGGCTGCCCTCGTTCCTGGCCGCGCGGCGTGAGAGAGCCTGAGCAGCAAACTCTCCCTTCCCGTTTGGAGGGGAATAATAAACCATTCCCAGGAACCCACTGGGCTGGAGATCCCCGTGCGCTTTCCAGGAGCGAGTTCCACCCCGCTCGCCCCCGGGGACGCGGGCATTCAAACCTGGTTTTAATCCCCCGTCGGCGTCTCCCGCCTCCTTCGTGCCCGGTTTGCCGCGGTCGCCGTCTGACGGGAATCGGCGGTGCGGAGCACCGTGGTGCCGCCCGGCTGGTGGGGCCGTGCTGGCACAGCCCGGCGCGGTTTGCGGAGCTCTGCCGGAACTCCGTTGGGATGCCGGACCCCGCGGCGGCGCCGGGGAAGGGAAATCGCATCGGCCCCATGGCGTTCCAGTGCCGAGGCCGCGCGACCGGTTACGGAGGGGCTGCGGGAGCGGAGCCGGAGTTTGCCAGGGAGTCGGAGCTGGCAAGACCGCGGTGTCTGGTACCCGGAGCAGCCTGAGCCCGTCTCTGCGTTGGCACGGTTTGCCTCCGCCTCCTGCCAAGAACTTTATTTACCATCAAAACATTTATATATTTTTTTTTTTTATTATTTTTCTAGGTCTGGATTTGTTTTCCTTCCTTCAAAGTGAAACCAGGTGAGTTCTGGATTTTTTAATTTTTTTTGTGCATTTCATTTTTGGTTTTCTTTTCTCCTCGCCTGGCAAACACATCCCTCTTCACTCAGCCAGCCTTCCCCCTCCTCCTCCTCCATCCTCTTCCTCCGTGAGCACTGTTGTAGGGCGGCGCTGGGGGTCGCAGTGTGGCGGTTCCACGGGCACCGCGGAACCCTCTGCCCAGCACCCCGCTCCTCCCACAGCATCCGCTCCCTTGGGTCCGCCTCGTTAAGGCGAGCTCGGAATTGCCGCGGGCTCAGAGGCGGAAAAGGAGGCTGAAGCCGCAGACGTAGGAGCGCGATGGCAGAAGCCGGAGGGATTTGGCAGCGGTCGCCAGGAACCGACCGGTCCCATCCGCGTTGCGCGGCGGCGGCTCAGCGGAGGGCACGGATCCGTACGCGGCTTTTCCGGGTGGTGGGTGTTGGGTTCCGTCTCCTTTCGCCGGGATGGGCTTTGTCTCTCGCCGCTGCCGCGCGGCTCTTCTCTGCCGTTCTCGCCTCCGGAGCCCGCGCGTGCCCTGGCTTGTGCTGACGGGAGGCAGCGGGTCTTGATGGTCCGGGAATGGTCTTGGTAAACTGGTATGTTCATCTGGGAGCGATCCCTGTGCAACCTGTCCTCTCCGAAGGGCTGCCTGGGACTGGGGCTGGGCTTTTCCAGATGCTGGGAGCCCATCGGGGTGGTTTTTTTCCCTTTGCCTCGGCAGCACTACGGCCCTTCCGTCATCACCTCCCTGGATGAGCAGGACACGCTCGGCCACTTCTTCCAGTACGGAGGCACCTCGAGCCCCTTTGTCTCCGTGAATCCGCTGTCCCCCGCCATGGTGGCGTCTCACGGCGCCGCCGGCCGCGTCAGCAGCATCGTCTCCACCAGCGCCCTCCGAGAGCGCCACGGACGCGACGGGACCGTGAGCAGCACCGCGGCGCTCCCGGGCTGCGGGTCGGACATCATTTCCCTGGACTGAGCCCGCGCTGACGGCCGTGATTCCCTCTGCCAGGAATGGGGGACGAGGGTGGGATTCCCAGCAGCTGCCTCGGGATCGGCGTCGCGCTCCGGGGCTGGAAGGACCTGACCAAGACCCACTGGGTCGTGTCTCTCCTCTCGCTGGTGGAGGAGGGATGGGGTGAAGCCGTCGCCCTGGCATGGTGCCCTGACCACACTGCCCATCCCGCAGCGCCAGCGCTGCCACCCTTGAAATTCCAATGTATTTTTTTTTTTTTAAAAAAATTAACATCGATTTGTTTTCCTCCTTTTAACCCTTCCCACCTGTGCGGAGCACAGCCAGATGATCTCGGTTTTTCGGTCGCGGCTTTTGTACGGACGTAATCCCAAAGATTTCCCCGTTTCCGTCTCCGCAAGTGAAGGTCGTGGAGACGTTGCACAATTTATTTATTTAAAATAAATTTCATTTGTAACCCCGGCAGCGCCGTCGCCGCAGAGCTGCCGCGGCTCCCGCCGAGCCGTAGCGCCTTGTAGCAATTTTTTATTTTTAATTCTTTTTTTAGCACCTTTTCTTTTTTAACTGCTCATTCCCTGAAATCCGAAGCGGAGGCCGTGCCGGTGGCTCGGGATGGGGGAGCAGCGCACGTTATTCTCCGCTTGGACCGTTTCCTGTTCCTTGTAACCCCGTGGTAAAGTATTTCGAGGCAATAAAAGCGTTAAATCCAGAGGATTTGCCGATCCGGGCGCGTGGAACCGGAGTTTGGGGGCACGAGGGTGCCAGGATTTGCCCCCGGCTCACCCCTACCTGCTCCGAAACTCCTCAAAAAGGGGCTCTGCCCCCACGAGGATTTTGGGGCAGAATTGGTGGGTTTGGGTTTATTTTTTTGACAATAGCGGGAGTGTGATGGGTGGGGGCGTGGCCTGTGTGTGGCCCCACCCTTTCCCCCCCCACCTCAGGGCTTCTTCATGGTGCTCTCGATGAACGACTCCAGCACGAAGATGGTCTCGTCCACTTGGTTCTCGCTGGCGTCGATCCTGGGGGACGGAGGGAGCAGTGGGAAGGGGCCGGTGGGGCCCCCCAGCCCGTTCCAGTCCCGGTTGGGGGTGTCCCCCCCTCCCGCGCTCACTTGTTGACGTTGCGTTTGAGGTTCTCCAACTGTTGGCGCTCCGGGGCCGTGATCATCTCCTCGATCTCCTGCAGCTGAGTGTCCTCAGCGCCGGTGGCCTGCATGGAGGCCAGGATGGCTTCCACCCTCTGCGACTTCTCCAGCAGCCTCCTGGGGTGGGGGGGGGGAGGGCAAGGCATGACAAAATGGCAGCTCAGCCATTCGGCGAGGTCCCCCCCCGCAGAACCCACCACCCTTTTCCGCGTGGCGCCCGTGCCCCGGCACTCACTTGTTCTCCTTGGTCTCGTACTGGCGCCGTTCGATGAGGTTGGCCACGCTCTGGGAAGAGGAAGGAGAAACAGGGCAGGGTGAGGGTCCGCGCCGCATGCTGCGGGGGGCACGGGGAGAGGAGACCCCCACGCTCTAGCAGCAAAACCCGAAACGGGTGGTGAAACGGGGACGTTGGTGCTGCCATCCCTGGTGGCACCATCTGGGAGAGTCCCCAGGATGGAGGAGGTGGAGGAGAAGAACCATGCGTCATGGTGGTGGTGGAGGAGGAGGAGAACCATGCGTGGTGGTGGTGGACAAGGAGGAGAAGCATGTGTGGTGGAGGAGGGGGAGAAGGAGAAGAGCCACATGTGGTGGTGGTGGTGGAGGAGAAAGAGGAGAACCACACATGGTGGTGGAGGAGGATGAGAAGAACCACCATGTGTGGTGGTGGTGGTGGAGAGCCACTGGGTTCCACACCTGGTGCAGGAGCACGCTTAGGGGGTCCTGGATTTTGTGCCCCTGCTTGGGAATATTGGTGTGGATTGAGGCCACGTGGGGACCCGGCAGGTGCCGGTGGCTTTTGGGGCTGAGCAGGGTCCCCGGAGCGGCCACGGTGGTGCCCGGCTTGTACCTTGTAGCACCTGTGCAGCAACATCCGCGCGGAGGACGGGACGTTCACGGTGTAGAGGTAGAAGGTGCGGGACGGCGCGTGGTCCGGAGTCTTGGGAATCTCCTGCCGGTGGGTGAGAGGAGGAGGGGGATGGGTGTCACCATGAGCCACACGGCGTTGGGGACCGAGCCGCGCGTTTGCCGGTGTCCCACGCGGGGCACAGCCTTGACGGAACGCCCGTCACCCGGACAACTCCGTGAGGAGCAGGAGAGCAATGCTGGCTCTCGCTCCGGGAAGTGTTTGAGGTTCTCCAACTGTTGGCGCTCCGGGGCCGTCATCATCTCCTCCATCTCCTGCAGCTGAGTGTCCTCTCGCTCCGGGAAGCCGCTCTTCGGCCTCACGTTCCCGGCGCTCCGGTGCCGGGGCGGGCGCACTCACCTGCAGGGACACAAAGTTCTCCGACAGCATTTTGTAGAGCATGTCCTTGGCTTCCTTGGCCGGGATCATGGCAAAATCCTCCACTTGCTTTTGCTCCAGATGCTTCTTTCGCAGGAGCAAGCGGAATATCCTGGCGCAGCGGGAACCGAACCTGGATGGGAGAGGAAAACAAATCAGCGGACGGAGGCGAGGAAGGGCAGAGAAGCCTTCGAGTCGCCGCTTCACCTCTCCTCCACGATGGACTCCAGGGTCGCCGTTGCCAGAGACGCCAGGGCCTTGTGGAGATCTGGTCAAGGTCAAGGTCAAGGGACAACGCCAGCCCTTGGGAATTGTTTTACGCGCTGGAAAACACCGGGTCAGGGAGTTTGCCCACAAAGGATACTGACGGTGTACGTGCCCCCGCCGCTGTCCCCCGATTTCCCCACAAACTCGAGCTACAAAAAAAAGATAAATAATAATCCCGAACATCACAAAGTAATAAAAATCCTGATTTTCCTAAAATCTCGACTGTAAAAAGTAATCCGTAGATTTTCGCGGCGCCGAGGCGGGGAGCTGAGCGAGGAGCTGCCATCCAGCGGCACCTTCGCTTCCGTAACGCGCCAAATTCCTGTGTCGGGGCGGTAAAACCAGCAATTCCGGGTTTCTTACCGGGTCGTCGGCTAACAGGGTGAGGTACTGGTCCAAAACTTGCTTCGCGATGTTGTATCCGGCCGGAAGAGACCTGAATATCTACGGGAGGGAAAACAGGCACGATGGAAGCGGGGGTAAAATGGAATAACCCACTTTTCGAAACCTGCAGGTGCTTAACGGACTTTTCCCACCCGATCCGATCCCGGCGCCGGAGCCGTGCCCGCGGAGAAAGGCCTCGGCTACGCCCCGACTGCTCGGGAGAAGGAACCGACCTCGTTGGAAGAGAGCGGCTGTGTGTACGGCGCGCCGGAGGACGTGGTGACTTCGCTCATCCGCAGCATCGTCCGCACGATTTCGCTGCTGGTCTGGTTTTGGGAGAGGTGGGGGGGAAGGAAACGGCCCTTAGGGCGGGAGAACCTGTGTCCTGGGCGCGTCCCGCAGCGGCGAGCGAATGTGGGCCACTCCCCCAAAACGGGGGTCCAGACCCCCCCACCGCGACCGCAGCCGCTGAGCTCTGAGAGGAGCCACTGGAGGGTTCCGGGCGCCTCCACGAACCTGGTCCATGCGGTTGGCCACGGCGCTGACGATCCCCTGGTCCCGAAAATGCTGGTGGAACCGGTCGATGTTGACTTGCCAGTAAATGCCATCGTCAGGCGGAGGCTGTGGGGGGAGAGGAGCCAAAAACTGAGGGAGAAGAGAGGAAAACTGAGGGAGAAGAGACAAAAACTGAGGGAAAAGAGAGAAAAACTGAGGGAGAGGAGCCACGAAAACTGAGGGAAAAGAGAGGAAAAGTGAGAGAAAAGAGAAAAACTGAGGGAAAAGAGACAAAAACTGAGGGAGAGGAGCCACAAAAAACTGAGGGAAAAGAGACAAAAATGGAGGGAGAGGAGCCACAAAAACTGAGGGAAAAGAGACAAAAACGGAGGGAGAGGAGCCACAAAAACTGAGGGAAAAGAGACAAAAACTGGGGGAGAAGAGCCACAAAAACTGAGGGAAAAGAGACAAAAACAGAGGGAGAGGAGAGAAAAACTGAGGGGAAAAGAGAGAAAAACTGAGGGAGAGGAGCCACAAAAAACTGAGGGAGAGGAGCCACGAAAACTGAGGGAAAAGAGAGGAAAAGTGAGAGAAAAGAGAGGAAAAGTGAGAGAAAAGAGAGGAAAACTGAGGGAAAAGAGAGGAAAACTGAGGGAAAAGAGAGGAAAACTGAGGGAAAAGAGAGGAAAACTGAGGGAAAAGAGAGGAAAACAGAGGGAGAGGAGAGAAAAACTGAGGGGAAAAGAGAGAAAAACTGAGGGAGAGGAGCCACAAAAAACTGAGGGAAAAGAGACAAAAACGGAGGGAGAGGAGCCACGAAAACTGCTCGCTTGGAGCAGGAGAAGGCCTTAGGGAAGACGCCGGATCCCCCGAGCCCGTGAGCTCGGCCAAGAAGGACGGAGCTCCGACCCCAGCACAGGTGCCAGCGGTGCCCTCTGCCCACCGGGCAGCTGCCTCCGGCTCCGATTTACGGCCCCGCGGAGCCGAGGGCGCCGTTCCTTCAACATCCCACGCACCTCCGAGCTCTCCCCATCCTGCTTCTGCTTCTTGGCCTTGTGTTCACCGTGGTCTTCCTCATCACACGATCGTCTCCGCTTCCCTCTCCCTGTCACGCAAAGACGGCGCCGTTCGCTTTTAAACACTGCCGTCATGGTCCCGGGTGAGGAGCGCGTGGCCGAGCGCTCCCCGGACACCCGGAAAACCATCTGGGAGCACCCAGGGGTCCCCGAGGGGCGTCTCACCTACGAGGTTCAGCCTGGGCACGGCGTACATGTCCTTCTCGCTGATCACCAAGGTGGGCGCCGGGGGAGGCGGCGCCGCGGGGCTCTCCGGGGCGGCGGGGACCAGCGGGCACCTCTGGACGAAGTGTGTGTCTGCCAGGCGCACGAACGTGTTGGAGACGTCGGCGTAATCCATGGCCTTCCCATCTGGGCCAGGGAAAAAGGGACGACGGCGTCAGGCTGTGTCGGCCCCGGGCAGGGGACGAGGTGACGCTGCTGTGCTCAGAGGAGCACCACAAACACGGTGCTCAGAGGCTGGTTTGGGGTGGGAGTCCAGAGGAGGCCACGGAGATGATCTGAGGGCTGGAGCACCTCTGCTGCGGGGACAGGCTGGGAGAGTTAGGGCTGTTCAGCCTGGAGAAGAGAAGGCTCCGGGGAGACCTTCCAGCACCTCCCAGTACCTAAAGGGGCTACAGGAAAGCTGGAGAGGGGCTTTGGACACGGGTGTGGAGTGACAGGACACGGGGCGATGGCTTTGAACTGGAAGAGGGGAGATTTCGATGGGATCTAAGGAAGAAATTCTTCCCTCTGAGGGTGGTGAGGCACTGGACCAGGTTTCCCAGAGAAGCTGTGGCTGCCCCATCCCTGGCAGTGTTCCAGGCCAGGTTGGATGAGGCTTTGGGCAACCTGGTGTAGTGGAGGGTGCTCCTGCCCATGGCAGGGGGGTTGGAACTGGCTGATCTTTGAGGTCCCTTCCAACCCAAACCATTCCAGGATTCTGTGATTTATAACCCCTCTGGCAGCGAGGTCACTTTGGGTGGCTCCTTCTCCAAGTTCATGGCCACCTTCCCCACGGAAGGCGGCCCAAAGAGCCTCTGGTACCACACTCGCTGAGCAAAACCAGCCTCCAGCAGCCGCCGCGCCTCCTCCCGCTCCCAGATCCCTGTTTTCACGGCGAGGCGATTCCCACCTTCCATCGTTTCGGTCAGCCTGTCCGCCACCTTCCTCACCACCGCACTCATCGTCAGCTTGCCGTTGAGGAGCAGCTCCTCCACCACGAGCTCCCCAGTGTCGCCGTAGAGGGTCTTGGCGGTGTAGATGTAACGGGGGTAGCGGAGGATCCGCAGGATCCGCTGGCACCGCGCCTCGTACTCCACGAACCCCCTCCTCTGCACCTGGTACGTTGCCAGGTTGTGCTGGATGAGGACGCAAAGCGCCTTCTTCACCTGCCGGGGGCACGGGGGGGTCCGGTTACGCGGCAGAGGAGCCCACGCCGCGCCCACCCCCCGGCACGGCGGTCACGGGGTGTTTCCTCCCCGCGCGGCCGGCGCTTTCCCTCCACTGACACTGTCCCTGGCGCTGAGCTGACGGTGTTTGTCACTGTCCCGGCGTTGATCCGCCGGTGTTTGTCACCGTCCCGTCCCCAGCTGATCTGCCAGTGTTTGTCACCATCCCAGCACCGATCCGCCGGTGTTTGTCACCATCCCAGCACCGATCCGCCGGTGTTTGTCACTGTCCCGGCATCGATCCGCCGGTGTTTGTCACCGTCCCGGCACTGAGCTGCCGGTGTTTGTCACCGTCCTGTCCCCAGTGCCAAGCTGCCGGTGTTTGTCACCGTCCCAGCACCGATCCGCCGGTGTTTGTCACCATCCTGGCACTGAGCTGCCGGTGTTTGTCACCGTCCCGTCCCCAGCTGAGCTGCCGGTGTTTGTCACTGTCCCGGCACCGATCCGCCGCTGTTTGTCACCGTCCTGGCACCGAGCCGCCGGTGTTTGCCACCGTCCCAACCCCGACGTACCTGATCCAGCAGCAGCCCCGTCTCGCCGACGATGATCCGCAGCGGCTGCGCGCCCGTCCGGACGAGGTACGTGCCGATCTTCTCCACGATCTCCCCAAAATGTTCTTGCAGCAGGAGGGAGCACAGCTTGATTTCTGCCTGGGTCATGGCGGCAGCAGCCGGGAACAGCCGGCGGTGCTGGGGGGGGAGCGCTGGCGTTAGTGCGGCTGTCTAGGGGGGGACGGGACGGCGGGGAATGGCGGATCTGTCGGGGGGTCCCCGTGTTCCCCCCCTCCGGGATGGCGGATCTGTCAGGGGGTCCCCGTGTCCCCCCCGGGGATGGCGGATCTGTCGGGGGGTCCCCGTGTCCCCCCCCCAGGGATGGCGGAGCTGTCGGGGGGTCCCCGTGTCCCCCCCGGGGATGGCGGAGCTGTCGGGGGGTCCCCGTGTCCCCCCCCCCCAGGGATGGCGGAGCTGTCGGGGGGTCCCCGTGCTCGGAGGGACCCACCAGGCCCTCACTCACCCAGGCCCGGCCTAGGCCCCTGCGGTCACCGCGGCAACCGGCACTTCCGCCGCCACTTCCGGCCGCTCTGGGCTCCGGAGGACCGCGCCGGCCGCTTCTCTCCGCGCGCCGTCTCGTCGGGCCGAGGCGACGCTCTACCCTGCGCGGACTCGCTGCTCGGCGCGGAGCGGACGAGCGCAGCCGGAAGCTTGCGGGCTAGCGAGCCCTTCCGCTGACGCTCTGCCCCGCCTCCCGCGCGCTCTGTGCCCCGGCGGAGGACTGACGGCACGGAGCCGGCGGAGGGAGAAGATGGCGGAGGCCTCGGCGGCGGCCGCCGTGTCTCAGCACCGCTTCTTCTGCCACAGCTGCAAGGGGGAGGTCAGCCCCAAGCTGCCGGTGAGCGCGGGGGGGGCTGCGGGCGGGGGGGGCTGCGGGGGGCGGGGGGGGGGGGCGAGGCCTCTCCGCGCCGCTGCCCCCCTGGCGGGGCGGGCCGGGCTCGGCTGACCCTGGGGCTGAGGGACTCGTGTCCGTCCGTCCCCCCCCAAATTTTCTCTCGGGGTTCAGCCGGGGGGGGGGATCCCCCCCCTAGACCCTGCAGGCAGGGGTGCCCCCGCCCCCCCATCCCCTCCCTGACCCCTGTGGGGAAGGGCAGCCCCTCCCTGCCCCCCCCGAGGAAGGGCACCCCCCCCATCCCCTCCCTGCTCCCCCCCGAGGAAGGGCACCCCTCCCCCCAAACCCTACAGACAGGGGTGACACCCCCCCCCCTCCCCCAATCACCTCGTTGACCCCCGCAGGGAAGGGCCCCCCCGTGGAGAAGGGGCTCCCCCTGGGGCAGGGGACACGTGCGGCACCCCCAAACCTTCCCGAGCCCCACAGGGAGGGGGTGACCCCCAGACCTCCCCCCCCGTGAGTTGGGGTGCCCCCCCCAGGTCTGTAGAAAGGGGTGAGCCCTCAAATCCTGCTGACCCCTGCGGCGGTGAGGTGCCCCCCACCCTGCTGAACCCCCCCCCGCCCCCCCAAAAAAAAAAACCTCTGAGCATGGGCTGACCCACCCCCCACGTCGGGGCTGGTGTGACCTCCATAACTCCCCCCCCCCCATTTTGAGGGATTTGGGTGGAAGGTTTGGCCCTTCCCTGGGGGGGAGGGACACGATATTTGGGGAGAGGGGGGAGGACTGGGATGATGGTTGCGTTCCCTGTGGTGGTGGGTGTAATCCCAGTGCCCGGGGTGGGGGCAGGACTGGGGGGGCATGTGGGGCAGGACTGGACTAGGGGGGCCTTCACCTGTCTGCCCGCGTCCTTCCCTGGCTGCGCAGCCGTTATCCATGGGCTCCATCCGCATCCAGGTCGGATTCCCAAGCCGACCTCGCTCTGCCGCTGCCTGGGGACCGGATCTCCGGGTGCCCACGGGCACCCCGGGGTTGGCAGGGGGGGTCACCGGCTCCGTTAGCCCAAAAAGCTCATTTCTGAGTCGTGGGTTCTCCCTGCTCCGTTGCTGCCCGCGGGTGCTGGAGCCCTCCTGGCCCGTCAGACCCCTCGGGCACTGAGCCCCTTTCCCAGATTTCTGCCAAATCCGGGCACATGGAGCGACGCAGCCACTCGGCAGAGAGGGGTGCGCCCAGGCTCCGGCACGGCATGGCTCGGTGGCCACGGCACAGCCTCCCAAGGCTCATCCTCATCCCATGGGATGGCAGCCGGATATCTGCATCCTGATCCAGCCCAGCTCCTCTTGTCTGGAGCCGGTGGCTTCGCCTTCGGGTGCTTCTCTCCCCTCCTGTCTCCCAAATTTTGCTCCACTCTTTTTTCACACAGCTTCCGCCTGTTGCTGACTCGGCACTTTACCCCCCCGCCCCACCGCTGCCTCAAAATCTGCTTTTTTCAAAGAATTCCTGTCCCAAACCTGCCCAAATCCTGTCTGTCCTCAAGACTCGGGCTTTCCCAGTGCCTCAATAATTTCTCTGGGAGTAAAACTCCGAGTCCTGCTCCACAAAACACCTTCCCGTCCAGCCTCTGCTGGATTTTCCCTCCGCTCGGCTCCAGCGTGCCACGAGCTTTTCCCTCCGCGTCCGAGTCGGGAGCCCGGGCGGCACGCGGGCACGAAGGAGGTCGCCGGCTCCGCTGCCTGGAGGACGCCTTCCCAGCTCTCCCGGCGCGTCCCGCTCCAGTTTCTATTCCGGGAGCACCCAGAAACCCAGCTGGGGGTCGAGGTGCTCTCGCTCCGCTCCGGAGGCGGGTGGATTTCGGTGGGGATGAGCCTGGCAGAGCTTTTGGTGGATCTGGGAACGCAAATTGTCGCAATCCGGGTTCTAAAACGCCTGTTTGGAGCTGGCGCTGCCGCAATTCCGAATGTACTACGGCGTAGAAGGGAATGGGATGGCACGGTTGGGAACGGGACGGCGCGGTTTGGAATGAGACCTCGGACCCACCGTCTCTGGAGAGGGATGCCCAACAGGATTTTGGATTTTGCAGAGTCTTCCTCTGGAAAAAAAATCTCCTTTTCCCCCCGTGTTGTCATTTTCGTTCCGAGGTGGGGCCGTGCCGGGCTCCCGGCCGGACTCGCTCTCCGCGGTGGCGTTTGCTCCTACGCGGATCCGAGCGGCGCACGTTCCGCTTCCGAACGCATCCGTTCTCATCGGCCTCGCCAAGCCGAGAGCGCCAGACAGACTTTTTTTGGAAATTAATATTTATGATTTATATTTTTAGACTGCCGGACTCCGGGTCCGGGCAGCAGGGTGTTTATCCGCGGGCCGGGAAGCGTGAGTAGAGGAAGGGAGGCTCTGGAGGCACTTTTTGGACAGAGATCCCCACAAATCCCAGGTTGGAAAACCGCTGCCCGGATTTCGGCAGCGCCCCGTCTCCTGCCGCGGGCCGGGTGGAGGGAGGGAGGGTCTGGGGGTGCTTTTTGTCCTACGTTTTTCCCGGAATCGGAGCAGATCCACCGCTCCGGGACCAAACGAGGGCTGGCGCGGTGAAAACGGAGACAACTTCTTCTGGAAAGAAATCTTTTCCCAAACGATCCGAAAAGCTCCGGCTGCGGAGCGGCTCTTCCGACGGCCGCGTGGTCGTGCAGCTGGGCCTGCCCAGGATGCTCTCGTTTTGGGGAGCAGCCCCTTTGCTTCCTTTCATGGATAAACAGCTGGAAAAGGGATGTTGCAGCCCAAATTACGAACTCGGTGAAGCACCAGCGTGCGCGGTGGGAGAACAGGGCAGCGGTGGTGTCGGCGCTCCGGAGCCGGTGAGCCTGGCTAAGTACGGAATCTCCGTGTGTGAAGATGACCAGGTGGAAAAAAAAATTTAAAAAAATTTATTTTCCAACCTGGATAACGGCAGGCAGCTCCCTGCGAGAGCCGTCTTCCCCGCGGCACAGCGGCAGCAGGCCCAGCTCCGCGGCGGGGCGGCGTTGCCGGCAGCTCGTCGGCATTCCGACACCGGTTCAGTTAAGTGACTCATTTTCCGTCGCCGGGGCTGGGAATGACCTTATCCTGGTGCTTTTTTTCCTTAAATGTTGTGATCTGGGCAGGCTTCAGGCTGTGGGGTTTAATTTATTTTTATTCCGTAAAAATAAACCTCGATGAGGGCGTTTGCTCCGCAATTGTCAGCCACTGAGCTCCGAAATCCTCCGGATTAAGTAAGGAAACCAAAACTCCGGACTTCCAGAGAGCCTTTCCAGGGAAGCGGGGCTCAGGAATCCGCGGTAGACTCCCGGCGTTTAACTTTTTGAGCTCCATCTTTTTCCTGAAATGGCAAACCGAGCCCTTGGTGGGTAAAATCCCATTTTTTCTGTCTTTCCAGGAGTACACCTGCCCGAGATGTGAATCCGGCTTTATCGAGGAAGTCACGGATGATTCCAGGTAACGTGCGCGTCGGCACACCCCTTGTTTCACCGCACGTTTCTCCTGGGTTCAGAATAAGAATTTTCTGCCGATGTAAAGCCTCTAAAAACTGTGGACAACGAGGATAAAGTAAGGAATGCAAGAGAAAAGCGAATAAATCCGCGTGAATTCGGACTTAATACCGGATGAGGCTGAAAATACAAGTGGCCGTCGGCCTCGTGCCGGAGCCGCGCGAGGATTTTTGGGGAAGACTCCTGGGATGATGGGAGTTTTGAACAGAAGGTCCCATGACCGAAAGCACTTGCGGGTTTTTTTGAATCTTAGAGGGAAAAGCAGGATTTTTTCCTTAGGAATCCAGTATGGCGACTCGCAGTACTGTTCTCTCTGCCTTGGTTGGCCCCAGCTCCGTCTCCGGCCTCGCCGCTCGGGCCAAGAGAGAAGGAAACAACCTTTTCCCTCTGGGACTTGGGTGTCGCTCACCCAGCGGAACGCGCTGCCTGCAAATTTTTCCTTCTGAGGGTGCTGAGGCACTGGCACAGGTTGCCCAGAGAAGCTGTGGCTGCCCCATCCCTGGAAGTGTTCCAGGCCAGGCTGGATGAGGCTTGGAGCAACCTGGTGTAGTGGAGGGTGTCCCTGCCCATGGCAGGGGGGTTGGAACTGGATGCTCCTTGAGGTCCCTTCCAACCCAAACCATTCCAGGATTCTAAAACTTAGGGATCCAAAACATGGACATTTGGTGTCCAAGACTTGTCCCAGCAGGAATCTGGGACTGGGTGACACCGGGGAGGGGACTCGGCATCACACGACATCCTCCTCTCGAACGCCGGCTCCTCCGGAGCCTGGAGAGTCAGGAACTATCCAGTGGTGGTTTCTTGCCCAAACTTTTTCCACGGTCAGGTCACGGCACGTGAAGAAGCCTTTTAATTCTATCTGTCACCAGGAATTATTCCGCCGTGTCGGCGCAGGCAGGCTCTGTTTGCTCATCCCTTTTTTTCTCTCGGTGGCACAAACTCCTGCCTAAAACCAGGACACCCAGGAAGGGAACTGGTTTCTGGAGGGGACCTGCTCTCACTCGCCTGTTTCTCTCCAGTTTTCTAGATGGCAGCGGCATAGACGACAGCCCATCCACACAGTTTGCAGAGGTGAGTTTTACCATCTCAATTCCAATTTATTTTATTTTTTTGAACTGGCCACGAAGAGGTTCTCGGTCTCAGCTCCAGGTGAGACTCTTTGCCTCCTCGAGAAAAGGGACAGTTTGATCTTCCGGAGAGTTTTCAGAAACTTGGTGACTTTTGAGGAGGCTGCTGGCGCTGCCAGGGGTTTGCTCACTGGGCAGGGCAGGAAAAGGACACTAGAAAGTCACCCTGGCACTGGCAGGTGCTGGGACGTGTATTGGGGACGCCCATCCAGCCGGGAAAGGTGTTGCCTCGACTGCTTTTTCCTCCCTGCTCCGAGTTCCACCAGAAATGTGTCTGTCTAAAAAAAAAAAACCATCCAGACTTACAACAAAATCTGTCTCTTGTCATTCAGCTGGGCTGGCAGCTCCTCTTCCAGAGCCTGGGGAAGGCAGCACAGCCTCCTCTTCCTCAGGGCTCTTGTTTCCCTTCAGGAGTTCAGCTGAGCTGCGTAAAACAGCCGGAAATAAAATTCCTGTGCGTCTCCTCTGCCGCGGGCCTCGCTCGGAGGTTGGGTTATTCGTTTGCCGCGTTATCGAGGAGCTTTAACTGTTTCCCAGTCCTGCCAGGAGCGCTGCCCGACGCTTTGAGTCGCAGCTCGTTGCCCAGGGTCACCCCCGGGTGGGTGCTGGGGGGGTCTGCGTTGGCACCGAGCCTTCCTTCGCGTGCCATGGTCAGTTCCAGTGCCGGAAACGGGGTCACCGAAGAGCTGAATCTCCTCTACGCCTTTGCGTTTCGGATCTGGATCCCTCCCAGTTTGCTTCCCCCTTCCCCACGTACAACTGGTTTCCTTCATCCTCCCCAACTCTTCAGATCCGTTTGTCTCCTGGACAAAACCGTTGCCTTCGGATCGCTCCTCCCCAGCGCCGCAGCCCAGAACCGCCGACGTTCCGGCGAGATAAAACCGTCTCGTGTATCCCACGTCTTGGTTTACGAAGAGCTTTGGGATGCCTCCGCCTGACGGGCGCTGCGTAAATTTAAACGGTTTTTAGGATTAATAATAAATGAAAGTCTTCTCTCCGCGGCGTGGCTGCAGGCAGAGCTCGGGCTGGTCACAGCCAGCAGGGGAACAAGGGAAACCCTCCCATCCGCGGGGTGTTCATTCGGAGAACAGGCTGTAAACTTGACTTCTCCCATTCTTCCGACACCGGATGGAACCGGGCAAGGGAAGAGGCTTGTGGAGTTGAGCTAATTTGGTGTGAAATGGAAACGAAGCCGCTCCGATCGCGTCCTAACGCATAACGAGGGTCTGGGACAAACGAGAAGAGAACAGCCCTTGTGTTACGCTCCGGAACATCTAATTCCCGCGGGAAATCCGAGGGCACCGCTCCTTTGAAAACCATTTTTTGCGGCGTGTCGGGCAGCGTGACCCCGTGGGGCCACGGAGGGGTTTTTGTCTGACCCTCCTGGTTTTGTGGTGTCCTACAAATTTTTTATTATTATTTTTATTTTTCCATAAACCCACATCACAAATCTTCAGTGCCCTCCTCGGCTGTTGTTTCCCTCCGTGGGCGATCCGAGCCGCGGAAGGAATAAAAACTAAATGGGTTTGGCAGGGGAGAGCGGCCGAGGGGGCTCGGGGTGGGGGTGTTTTCGTGCACCCCCCGATCTCTCTGCCAGCTGAGAGCCCGCAGCGGGGGGAGCGTAGCCAGGAGCCCAGGGGTGGCTTTAAAAATATCTGGGATCTGTACGGAGCAGGAAAGAGCCGACGCGTTGGCCTTCCCGGGGGTGGTACATCTGATTCGGTTGGGCTATAATTAAGCGGTTTTGCCAGACTTTTTTTTTCTGGGAGCCATGGCAACCGTATGACTTTGCTCAGTTCCTTCTGTCGAGGTGGACTTCCCTGCCTCCGTGTTGGCAGCGGAGTCACCGGGATCAGTGACGGAGCCGTGCGTGGTTTGTGTCTCCCCTTTTCTCCCTCCTCCTCCGCAGCTTTGGGACCATTTGGACCACACGATGTTCTTTCCCGACTTCAGACCCTTTCTGAGTAGCAGCTCCCTGGATCAGGACAGCAGGGACAACGAGAGGGGCCACCAAGCCCACGCCGACCTCTGGGGACCAAGCCGACCCCCGCGATTGCCCATGACGCGGAGGTACAGATCCCGGGGCAGCTCCCGCCCCGACAGGTCTCCCGCCATCGAAGGGTGAGTGCCGGAATTCCCCCCTGGAAGCGTCTCCTTCCCCCATCAGTCATAAAATGTGGGATTCTGGGGAGAAACTTGACGCAGTGGGATCCTGGCGCTTATGGTAGGTGACCCACGGCCCCAAAAACCGCGGGTTTTCCCATCAGCCGCTCGACCCTTTGTCCCCCCCTCGGCACGAATCGGAGCCGCGCGGTGGGAAAGGTGGGTTTTGCCCGGCGCGGTGCCAACCCTCACCGCCAGGATACGAGTCAGCGCTCGGGACACTCGGTCATTTCCTCTCCCAGCCCTCCCACGCTCCGATGAGTTCGCATCCCGCGTTCCGCTGTGTGCCGTGCCCCCATCTCGGGGCTCGCCCTGCCGCGGAGGGATTTGCCGGGGTGTGAGTCGTGCCACGACGCGGCTGCCTCCGGAATACGGGAGCAGTATTCCGTGTTTTGCTTCCCGTTCTGGCTAAACTCTCGCTGTGTATTTGTTTGCTCAACTTTTCCTTTTTTTTTCCCCCCCCTCTCTTTTGATTCCTCCCTCTTTAGAATAATCCAGCAGATCTTTGCAGGGTTTTTTGCAAACTCGGCGATTCCTGGCTCCCAACACCCTTTCTCCTGGTGAGTAGCGAGCGCGGTTTCGACCGTGGCTTTGGTCACGGCTGTCCACACCAGTGAACAGCTGCAGCCTGGTTCCCAGCAGCTCCCTCTCCCCAGTATCCCTGGGAGGATCGTGCAAACCTCGGGGCTGGTTTGGGATGAGCCAAACGGTTTCCTTGACTCTCTGCTTCCCGTCCGCAGGAGTGGGATGCTGCACTCGAATCCCGGGGACTATGCATGGGGACAGAGTGGCCTCGATGCGATCGTCACCCAGGTAGGACCCCGGTGTGTGCCTGGGTGGAGGAAGGCCCCGGCTTTGATCCGTGCCTGGAAGTTTTTGTGCTCCTCTCCGGCCGCTCCCGCTGCTGGAGACGTTTCGGATGAGGACGAGGAGCAGTCGGTCTCTGGCTCGGTGGTTGCTGGTGTCCTGCCTCCTCAGAGGGTCTGGGAACAGGGGTCTGGGAAATCCAGTGCCATAGTTCAGCTCTTTGCCAGCCCGTGCGCGGTGCCAGGCTGGCAGGTGCCTCACAACGGCCTCAGCAGAGCCCGAAGGTGAAAATCTCCGGCGTCGGCCCCGGATCTCTCACCAAAATTCAGCGGTTTGCAGCCCTGAGCCGTTTCCCCGTGTGGTTTGTGGAGGGATGAGCCGAGCCCGCTCCCGTCTGGCTCCTTTGAGGATCAGGGGTGTCCAGCCTCCGTCCCCAAACAGGCCCTTCCAGGGTGTTGGCGTCGCCGGGATGGGCAGAGCGGGCGGGTGCTGTACTGGGAGCTAATTTGGCTGCTGTTGTCATGCCGACACCTCCCAAAAGCGCCTGGCGAAGCCATCTGCTGCCATTCGGGAGCAGCCCCCGGCTTCCCGGGCCGCGTCGCTCGCCCGGCTCGCCCGCCTTACTCACTGCTTCCCAAAACGATTCCGCAGCCCACGTGCTCGGAGACGGCGCCTTCCTCCTCCCGCCCCACGCCCAGCAAGCCCCGGCGAGCGCCGTGCCGTGGGGTTGGTGTCGCTACGTGGCTCCGCTCGGCTCCTCGCCGGATCTGGAGCAGCAGCTCTGCCCATCCCGGGGTTTTGTGTCATCCCAGACATCTTAACGTGACCTTCAGAGTTAAAGGAAGCTCCTACGGATGCTCCTCTGGGCTCTCCTGAACCATTTGAGCTGATGGCCGGTGAATCCGGATCTTAACACAGAAAATCCGTGTGAGTCATGGAACTTGGAACACTGGAAAGGTGTTGGCAGTGCAGGAGATGACACGAACCGCCCGGAGCGCAGGCGACGATCCGGCCGCTCCGCGCTTTGGTGGCTGCACTCGGCTGAAGCAGCTTCTCTTCAGAGCCCTGGGAGGTCTTGTCCTTCCGAACGCCCGGCTCAAGCCTTGGGAGAGGCAGGAGGTCCTCCATCTGCCCCATTTCTGCACTATGAGGTTCTTCCTCTTCTCAAAACATCGCTCCCAACTCCCTTGTGGTTCAAAATCCACCAGGAGTAGCTCAGCACCCTCTCCCGTGGCCGTGGCTTCCTACCTGAGCTTCCCATGTCCTTCTCCCGTGGCCATGGGCCTTCTCCCATGTCCTTGGGTCTTCTCCCCTGGCCGTGGCTTCCCACCCAAGCTTCCCGTGTCCTTCTCCCGTGGCCGCGGGCCTTCTCCCATGTCCTTCGGTCTTCTCCCATGTCCTTCGGTCTTCTCCCATGTCCTTCGGTCTTCTCCTGTGGCCATGGCTTCCCACCCAGGCTTCCCGTGTCCTTCTCCTGTGGCCATGGGCCTTCTCCATGTCCTTGGGTCTTCTCCCATGGCTGTGGCTTCCCACCCAAGCCCTTCAGTCTCCCAGCTGGTGGTGCAAGAGGAAAAACATCTGGAGGGCAGCGATGTTGGAAGTGGGATTGTCGAGGTCAGAGGTGTGACGGTGAGGTTTGAACCCCGAGAATGTTGCGGAGGAGGAAGAGGAGGAGGAGGAGAACGGTCACCTGCGCACGGAACGGCTGAACTGGGATGGAACAGCCTGAGCTCGCTCCGAGGCTTGGGCAGCCGGAATGTTTCTGGCAAGGGAGCTGCGACGTGCTCCGTCTGGGAATCCGGCCACGTCTGTCGCTCCGGGGGCTTTGGGATCGGGTCAGAGACGTTCCCCAGGGACAGCCCGTGCCAAGCCGCTCGTGTCGGGCTCTCCGCTCCCGGGATGACACGTTCCACAACACGTTTGTTTTTTTTTTTTCTCCACAGCTCCTGGGGCAGCTGGAAAACACGGGCCCACCTCCGGCCGACAAAGAGAAGATCTCCTCTCTCCCGACAGTGACAGTAACTCAGGAACAAGTCGGTAAGTGAAATCGGTGGCCGGTCCGACGTCGCTCGTCTCCCGGCGCGTTGACGTACCCGTCCCGGGCTCCCCGCTCCCTCCGCCGCTGTATCCTCACGCTTCCAGCGCCGCTCCGTGCTCCCGCTGCCGCCTCCGCTCGCACTGGAGACGCTCCTGTCCTCGGCTCGGGGAGGTCCTGCGCTTTGCTGCGGCCGGTTCTCCTGGACTCTCTGATCTCCCGGCGTTCAGCAAAAACCTCCTTCATTCCTCAGACACTTCCCAAATTCCCCATGGCTTTACCACCTTCCAAACTCTTCCATTTCCGCTGCTGTTTCCGGGCTCGACCCGTCGCTTTCTCCCTTTCCGCGCCGGCCGGCAGCCGAGGCCGGGAACGTTTTCCTGCCGAGCTGCTCCGGGAACGTCGGGTAAAGCTGGCAGGTTCTTGCGGCGCAGCTGGCAGCAGAGACCCGCGGGTTCCTCGGAGCGTTTATGGTTTTGCAATTAGCTCATCCCGGTGGTTTTTCCCTCCCTCTCTGTGTTTGCAGAGGCTGCTCCCATTCCCTCCCAGCTGCTCTATTACTGGAAACTTAAACCACTCCAGTAAGACGAACTCTTTGATTAGAAAAGCTGTTTCCACAACAGATGTATTTTTGTCCGCGGTTTTTTACACACTCCTCTTGTCTGGGAGGCCAGGAAGCGGCTGAATTCCATGGTGTAATCCTCCGGCTCGCCTGTTTTCGGCTGACGGAGCCGGGGCCACGCAGCCCAGCCGTGCCGGCAGCTCGGTCTCGCCGCCGGGATGCCCACGTTGGCACTACGGGCTCGATCCGAAGGACGAGCGACGGGTTTTTTCGCCGTCTCTGGCGGTCGATGCCACGCGGCAGCACGGACAACGGAAGCCGCCGCCGCCGGCCGCGCGCTCCCGCCCTCCCGGGCGAGGAAGTTTTGGCCAAACTCGGCTCAAATCAAAAATTTGCTTTATTTTTTTGCCAGTCGGACGCGGAGAACGGAAAGGAATTTCTTGGGTACCCGGCGGCCGAACGCCGCCGTCCGTCGTACGGCTTGTTAAAAAAAAACCGGAATTGGTATTCCCGGAGATCCGAATCCATCTCCACCTCTCTTCCAGATACGGGTCTGGAGTGTCCTGTGTGCAAAGAGGACTACACGGTGGCGGAGCAGGTCCGGCAGTTACCGTGCAACCACTTCTTCCACAGCAACTGCATCGTGCCGTGGCTGGAGCTGGTGAGACCCTTTCCCCGCGGGCGCCCGCGGCTCGGCGGGCACCGGGCGATTCCCCTGGGACCCCCGGCGGGGTTTTCCCTGGAGCTCCCGCCGTTTCTCTTGCAGCACGACACGTGTCCGGTGTGCAGGAAGAGCTTGAAAGGGGAAGATTCGACTCGGCAAACGCCAAACCCCGACGCCGCGGCGAGCAACAGCTTCAGCAGCGAAAGCCAACTCCACGACCGATGGACTTTCTGACGCTCCGAGGGCTTCCCGGGGCGGAATCTGGCCGGGAGTACCGTTCCTACAGATGTACATTGTATTATAATTCCAAACAACGACGACAAAACAAACAAAAATAGCAGGAAATAAGGGGCGGGGGGCGGGGGGGGAGCCCACCCCGCGGTGTTACTGCGCCCAGTGCTGTCTTTTTCCTGATTTAGCATCTCCGTTGGAATCGCGTCTCCGTTGGAATCGCCTCCGTAGTCCTAAATTCAGAGTCCTTCGAGTGATCTGACTTGAGTTTTATACTTGTGGCACCTTTTCCTTCAAACGGCGGAATGGGTGGGTGAGGGGGCGGGGGGGGGTCTCCTGCAGCCTCCCCTGCCCAGGGTGGGTCCCCCCCACCCTCGCTCCGCAAAAAGGGTGGCAAATTTGGGTGCGGAAAGCGTCCCCGGTGCGGTGCTCCTGGTAGGAGAGGAGGGGATGGAGAGGAGAAGGGGGTCGGCTTCGCTGACCCATTCCGTTCCCCTCGGAGCAGGGGGGGGACACGAATCATCAAATCCGGGTGGATTTGGGTTGGGATTTGGGTGGTTTTCCCCTTTTTCTGTTGAATTCAAGCCACGGTGTCTATAAAATGGCAGCGTGGGTTTTCCTAGGGGAGAGGCGGAGGTGAAGACGGAGACGCCGGAGGCTCCGGAGTTCTCCCCGAGGGGGGCTGGAGCAGGAGTGCCCCCCCGGCCCCAGTTCTGGGCACACCGGTGTGCCCGGCAGCGCCGGCTGGCTGGACTTTTTTTGGTTGGTTTGGGGATTTTCCCTCACCCTTCTCCGTGCCTGCCCCCCCCCTCAGGCCCCCACCCACCGCGTGTCCGCGGGACCCTCCGCTCCATCGCGGCACGATCCGGCAGCGCCGGCCACGTTCCGGGCGGCCGTCGGAAAACCGGACCCGGCCGCGTCGCCCGTTAACGGCCGATTCCTCAACGCGCGGCCTCGGTTCTCCCGTAGTCCCGGAACTTTAGCAGAATCTCTTGATTTTTGGGGATTTTTTATTCCTTTGGTGTTTTTTTCTCTTTTTTTTAATTCCTTTTTTTTTTCCCTTTGGTGATTTTTTTCTCTTTTTTTAATTCCTTTTTTTTAATTCCTTTTTTTTTTCCCTTTGGTGATTTTTTCTCTTTGTTTTAATTCCTTTTTTTTTCCCCCTTCCTTTTTTTTTTTTTCCCTTTGTTCCCCCCTACTTTGTGTTTTTTTATTTTCCTCTTTGTGTTTTTTTATTTTCCCCTTTGTGTTTTGTGGTTTTTTTCCCCTTTATGGATTTTTTTTTTTCCCCTCTTTTTCCCCTTTGAATTTTTTTTTCCTCCCTTCGTTTTTTTTCTTCTTTTTTTTTTTTGTGCCCTTTGTGTTTGTTTATTTTCCCCCCTTTGGTGTTTCCCCCCCCTCCCTTTGTCTTTGTTTTTTTCCCTTTGTTTTCTTTTTTTTTTTTTTTTCACTTTTTTACCCCTTTGTTTGTGTCCCCCCCAACTTCTCTCCCATTTCATCCACATTCCACTTCTTGGTTTTATCATCCCAAGAACCCCTGTGCTTACAACACCCCCCAAACCACCCCGTGGCACCGTGGCCCCCCCGGCAGCGGGTGGGAGGGCGAGGTTGATCCATCGGAACGTGCCGCCGCTTCGTTGCTGTCCCCAGTGTACCACGTACACTCGTTTAATTAGTGTCTCGTTTGCAATTAAGTCAAATAAAGGCCTTTCTCAAGAAGAGCGGACGTGGAGAAACGTCCTTGGGGCTGCGGAGCTGGGGGGGGATTAATGGGGGGGGCAAATAACCTTGGGGGGAGGCTGAAAAAGGGGGTTTTTCTGGTGAAAATATTTATATTCAGATGTTGGAGGGTGGGTGGCAGCTCGGCCCTGGTGGGCACCGGGGTGGGGGGATGGTGGTTTTGGGGCAGCGGCAGTGGGGAAGTCTGAGCCCCCCCAGGACTCAGCTCCTGGCGGGGGGGCGGACCCCGGATCCCAACACCCACCTGCCCCCAGGGGTTGGGGGGAACAAGACCTGGGTGCTGGGGGGGGGGAGGAGGAGGAGATTTCGTGCTGGGGAGTTTTGAGGGTGCCCCCCAGGTAGGGGCTAATACACCTGCTGGGATTTCTGCTCCTGGTTCCTCCCTCTTGCCCCAAAGTGCTCAAAATTGGGAATTTCTTTCCCTGTGGGGCAGAATTTAGGACAGACGCTTCCCGGGGGGGTCTCCTGGGAGCTGTAGGGACCCCGGGGGGGCAGGTTCGGGGTATCTGACAGACGTACCCCCCCTCATCCTCCTCTGCCTTCACCTCTCCTGGCCCTCGCTGGTGCCGCTCTGCAGAATTTTTGGGGTTTGGGTTTTTTTTCCGGCAGTGGAGCGGGATGGGGGCAGCGCCGCCGCGGGGGGGGGGGGACACCACACGCTCCAGCATCTCCGCGGGACTGAGCTTTATTGATGGAGCTGCCGCTTTCAGCCCGCTTGACCCCCCCCCCCCCCACCCCTTCCCCACCTCCACAACCACCCCCCAAAGTCCTTCTGGTCAAGGCCAAACCCGGGGGGGCTCCTTCGTGTGTCCCCCCCCCCCCCACCTGCTGCACCCACGTGCCGCACGATCGGCACCCGCGGAGGCATCGCCCTCCGCAAGGACGGAGGGGGGGTCGGCAGAGTCCCGAGCCCCCGGTTGTCCCCCAAAGATGGGGAGGGGGAGGGTGTGTGTGTCCCCCCCCCGGACAGCACTGGGCTTGAGGGGCCACTGCCGCCCTCACTGCTCCTTCTCCTCCTCCTCTTCCTCGGGGGGCTTCTTGCGGGTGAAGAAGCCGAGCTGGAGGGGGAGGAAGAGGATAGAGGGGGGCGTGGGGATGGCGGGCAGAGCCCTGTGTCCCCCCCCGTGTCCCCTGCTGCCCCCCCATGTCCCCTGCTGCTCCCCCGTGTCCCCCGCTGCCCCCCCATGTCCCCTGCTGCCCCCCCATGTCCCCTGCTGACCCCCCCGTGTCCCCTGCTGCCCCCCCCGTATCCCCTGCTGCCCCCCCGTGTCCCCTGCTGCCCCCCCCATATCCCCTGCTGCCCCCCCCATGTCCCCTGCTGTCCCCCCCGTGTCCCCTGCCTGCCCCCCCGTATCCCCTGCTGCCCCCCCCCGCCCCGCTCTCACCTTCCACAGCCCGAAGATGATGAGTGCCAGGAGCAGGAGCCCCCCCAGGACGCTGCCCACCAGGATCCAGAGGGAGACGGGCACCCGCTTCCCCTGGATGATTTCAAGCACCGTCTGCCCCAAAAAAACAAAGGGTCCCCGGGGGGAGTAAACGGGGACAGGGGTGTCCCCACCCACCTGCGCCCCAAGTTTGGGGGGGGGGGGGGCTGTCCTACCTCCCTGCGGTGTGCCCCCTCCTCCAGCACCAGCACGCTGCCCCCCGGGACCCCCAGCCAGGCTGTGCCCACCACCCTCACACTCCGGAATTTTGCCTGGAAATGGGGAAAAAAATGGGGGGGGGGGGTGTTCAGGGTGTGTTCCGCACCCCGAGCTCTTCCCTCTGCCCCCAGCTTGGGGGGGGGGGGATGAGGGTCACCCTTCCTCATCCTCACCCCGCGGAAGAAGTCGTCGTGGACGGTGCGGAGGACGTGGACGGAGACCTCTGCGCCGCGGTCCAGCCGCCCCAGCGGGCAGCTCAGCTCCTGGCACCAGGCGTTGCCGCAGTCCTGCGGGGACGAGGCGTGGGGGGACATGGTCACAGGGACCCCCCCCCTCCCCTATATACCCCTCAACCCCCCCCCATCACCCAAACCCCCGGCCCGGGGCGTCACGGTGACGCTCACCAACTTCTCCACGTGCAGAAGGTCTTCGGGGTGCACCGGGACCACCGCGGCCGCGCCGCGCTGCCGCGGCTCCTCAGGGGGGGTCCATAGGGTGCAGGTGGCCTGGGGGGGTGGGGTGGGGAAAGGATCTGGGCTCAGCACCCACGGGGGGTGCAGGGACCCCCCCCAGCCCCCCCGGTTTGGGCAGGGGACTCACGTTGTCAGCCAGGACGCGGGTGATGGAGAGGAAGGCGGCGCGGCCGTAGCCCAGGGCTGGCAGTGCCATGTGGAGGGTGAGGTTTCGGACCGGGTAGCACCCTAAATTCTGCACCTGGCGGGGGGGAAATTGGGGTGAACCAGGCCCCCCGCCCCCCTGCCCCCCCATATCTCCCTCCTCACCTTCACCGTGGTCTTGAACTCGGGGCCGTGGCGGAAGGTGCCGCGCGGCTGAACCTCGTAGCGGTGCAGGTTGGCTTCGCTGCCGGGAGCCAAGCGGGGTCACATCCTGCCCCTCCGCACCATGAGACACCCCCCCCCCCCAAAATAAACCCCACCAAACCCTCTGCCCCGCTGCCCCCAGCCCCACCTGGAGAGGAAGAGGTCGGGCTCGTAGCGGACGGGGGCGGAAAGCCGGACCGCGTTGTCCACCGGCGTCGCCTCGGTGCTGTCGCTGGAGGGGGGAGATGCAGCCATGGGGAGCACCCCGAGACCCCCCCCAAGCCCCTGCACCCCATAAGGTGCAGCCCCCCCCCCCGCCACCTACCTGCTGGCCTCGAGGGTGACCTCGGCTCGGTCGAGGAGGACGGAGCAGCTGAACTCCAGCTCCAGGGTGAAGGAGACCTGGGGGGGGCGAGAGGAGGGCGATGGGTGCAGGGGGTCCTGGGGGGTCCCAGGGGGGGTTCCAGGGGGGTCCCGGTCCCCTACCTTGGCCAGTGAGCGGAAGACGGGGTAGCCAACGCTGCAGAGGCGGCGGTGACCCCCCAGCGCTGAACATTCCAGCTTCACCGGGCTGGGGTCCTGCGGGGGGGGGGGACATGTCACCTACAGTCGGATGGGGATGGGAGAGCTGGGGGGGGCCCTATGGGGCTACATGGAGCCTGTGATCTGGGATGGGTTGGGGGGGCCACATGGACCCCCTCATCCTACCTGGGATGGGGTTGGGGGGCCACATGGACCCCCTCATCCTACCTGGGATGGGTTGGGGGGGGCCACATGGACCCCTTCATTCTACCTGGGATGGGTTGGGGGGCACATATGGGGCCATATGGACCCCAGCTTCCCACCTGGAATGGGTTGGGGGAGCCTAATGGACCCCCCCTTCCACTTGGGGTGGGTCAGAGGACCAATGTGGGGGCTACATGGACCCCCCCAGCTCCCACTTCCCACCTGGGTTGGGTTGGGGGACCCACATGGGGCCACATGGACCACCGTGTCCTACCTGGGATGGGTTGGGGGGGGCCTAATGGACCCCCACCTTCCACCTGGGATGGGTTGGGGGGCACATATGGGGCCACGTGGACCCCCCCACCTTGCACTTGGGTTGGGGGCTGGAGGGTCTATATAAGACCGGAGAGACCCTAACTTTTGTCCTGGAGGCTCTGCCCAGGGCTGAAAGGACCCCGATGTCTCCGAGGGGCTGGGGGGGGCCCATGAAGGTCTGGGGCCCCCCTCGACCCCCCCCACCCTGTACCTGGAGCACGAGGCTGGAGAAGTGGAGGTTGCTGGAGAAGCGGAGCAGCAGACTGGCGTTGTAGGCGTTCTCCTCCCTGTTCTCCAGGACCGCGGCCACCATCACCTTCCTCCTGCCCCGGCGCAGGATGTGGGGGCTCTGCCTGCGGCGGTGAGCGCGGTTACGGACCCGGCGTCCGGGGGGGGGTCCCCAGGACACGGCTCAACCCCCTCCCCACCCCGGGGACACCGCGGGAGCACCCCGTACCCGGAGCCCACGATGTCCATGGTGGCCCCGAGCACCAGGTCGGTGACGCACTCATCATCCTCACCGCAGTCCTTGAAGAAGGGGACCTGGAAGGAGCCACGTGTGACCCCAGTGCCGGAAAAAGCCAGAATGCCCCTGGATTTGGTCACACGTTCCCCCCTCTCCCTTCTCCGGGAACCCACCAGTTTCCGGATGGTGGTGGGAGACGCCTCGTCCAGCACCGGCCCCGTGGCTTCGGCCATGGCCCACCTCACCGTGACGCCGAGGGGCCGCAGATAGTCCGTGGTGTCCTGGGGGAGGGTCCCCGTCAGCCCCCGGTGCTGCTGGGGGGGTGGGGGGGTGGGAGAAGCGCCCCCTGTGTCTCGGGGGGGTCCGGCCGTGGCTCACCAGGACGTGGAAGGGGAAGCGGAGGCAGCTCAGCCGGCCCAGCGAGAGCTCCAGGTGACGCTGGAGAAGGCGCCGGGAGCCGGAGTCGAAGGCGGCGCGAGATGCTGGTGTGGGCTCCTCCAGGGACACGTTGTACCGGAGCTCTGCGGGGGGTCAGAGCGTGGGGACACCCCTGGGATGCTCCGGGGACACCCCGGGGATGCTCCAGGGATGCTCCAAGGACACCCCAGGGAGGCTCCAGGTATACCCCAGGGACACCCCAGGGACATGCCGGGGATGCTCCGGGGATGCTCCAGGGACACCCCTGGGATGCTCCAGGTACACCCCAGGGACGCTCCAGGGTCACCCCTGGGATGCTCTGGGGACACCCCGGGGATGCTCTGGGGATGCTCCAGGGATGCTCCAAGGACACCCCAGGGAGGCTCCAGGTACACCCCAGGGACACACCAGGGATGCTCCGGGGATGCTCCAGGGACACCCCCGGGATGCTCCGGGGACACCCCAGGGACGCTCCAGGGTCACCCCAGGGATGCTCCAGGGATGCTCCATGTCCCGTGTCCCCCCATCACGTCCCAACACCCACCGACATCGGTGTCCCGCAGGTCCCGGGCCCGGGTCCTGGCGAGGAAGCAGACCCTGGCCCGGAGGCAGACGGCACCGGTGCCGCCACGGCGGCAGTTCTTCTGGACAACGCTGATGGCCGACGGCTCCACCGTCAGCGTCGCGTTGAGCTGGACGACGTGGCGGGAGCTGGCGGGGGGGGGACGGTGTCAGCGGGACCCTCGACGGGCACAGCGCCGTCCCCCCTGGGCTCTTATCACAAGGGGAAACTGAGGCACGGGGGGAGTCTGGGAGCTGCCGGTGGCCCCTCCACGTGTCCCCCCCCGCGTCGCCAAGACTCACCGCAGCAGCACGGCCGCCCCCTGCGCGCCCACCGCCAGGTCCACCAGCCCGTCCCCGTCGGGGTCCCGCCACCCATCCACGCTGCGCCCGAAATAGCTGAGGGTGGGGGCCAGCGCCGCCGCCGCGATGCGCTAACGAGGAAGGGGGGGGGAGAAGTGGCTTCGCTGCTGTCTCATATAAGGTTGTGCTCAATCTCATGGGGCCCCGTCCCCCCCCGGTGAGGTCTCACCTGCGTGTAGCGGGGCACGAGGGTGCCCGGGGCGCCGTGGTAGACGTAGATGGCCCCGCGGTGCCCGTCCTCCAGCGGGGCCCCCACCACGGCGTCGGTGAGGCCGTCGTGGTTGAGGTCGGGCACGGCCGCCATGGCATAACCAAAGCGGGCGTCCTGCGGCTGCTGGGCGGCGAGTAGGGTGCCGGCGGGGGCCAGGGCCCGCTGCGGGGGGCACGGGCACGGGGTGGCCCCCGGTGTCCCACTATGGCACGTCTGACCCCGGGTGCTCCGCACCGGAGCCCCAGGGAGGTATGTGGGGGGGGTGCAGGGGGTGTTCCCCCCCCTCTGCACTGTGTCCCCACCCCACTCCTGCCACGTCACCCTGATGCCACCGCAGCCCCTGAGGCACCCACCCGCCTTCTCGTGTCCCAACCCCGCTGTGTCCCCCCCGATTCCATTGCCCACCCCAGCCCCCTGCACCCTCCCAGCTCCACTGAACCCCCCAGTCCTATTGCACCCCCAGCCCCATTACACCTTCCCTGCCCCATTGCCCCCCCAGCTCCATTGCACCCCCCCCAGCCCCATCATCCCCCCCAGTCCCATTGCACCCCCAGCCCCACTGCCCCCTCAATCCCATTGCACCCCCCAGCCTCATTGCACCCCCTGATCCCATTGCACCCACTGCCCCCCAGCCCCATTACACCCACAGTCCCACTGAACCCTCCCAATCCCATTGCACCCCCTGATCCCATTGCACCCAGAGCCCCACCGCCCCCCCCAGCCCCACTGCCCCCTCAATCCCATTGCACCCCCCAGCCTCATTGCACCCCCAGATCCCATTGCACCCAGAGCCCCACTGCCCCCCCAGCCCCATTACACCCACAGCTCCCTCACAGCCCCATTGCCCCCCCCAGCCCCACTACCCCCCAGCCCCATTACACCCCCAGTCCCACTGAACCCTCCCAATCCCATTGCACCCCCTGATCCCATTGCAACCAGAGCCCCACTGCACCCCCCAGCCCCATCACGCCCCACTGCCCCCCCCAGCCCCATCACACCCCCCAGCCCCACTGCCCCCCCCACCCCCCTGCCCCAGCCCCTCACCTGCCCCACGCGGTACAGGTACACCCGCCCTGTCTCCCTGCTCTGGCCCCCCAGGAACATGGGGGCTGCCACCAGCAGCACGTCGCTCACCCCGTCCCCATCCACGTCCAGGACACAGAGCTCGCTGCCGAAGTAGGAGCCGATCTGCCGGACACGGAGTGGGGGGGGTGAGGCCGGGGGGGTCCCACGGCACCCCCCTCCCACGGCCGCCCCCCCACCATCGGCCCCCACCTGCTCCCCCGTCAGCGCCTGGACCACCGTGACGGCGCCCGTGGGCCCCAGGCGGAACAGCAGCACCTTCCCCCGGTGCTGGAAGCGGGGGGCTCCAGCCACCAGTAGCCGCCGGCCGTGGGGCAGCCGCAGCGAGGAGACGGCGTAACCTGGGGGGGGGGGAGTCCCGGGGTGGGGGGTGACGTCCCGCGGCCACCCCCAGGCCCCGCGGTGGCACTGGTATGGCTGGTGTCACCGGGGCATGGGGCGTCCTCGGGGCATGGAGTGTCCCTGGTCACCCCAAATCTCCGGGACAGGGAGCATCCCAATTCACCCCAAATCTCCAGGATACGGAGCATCCCCCATCACCCAAATCTCCTGGACGTGGAATGCCCCTGGTCACCCCAAATCTCTGGGACACGGAGCATTCCTGGTCACCCCCCATCCTTTGGGACACAGAGCATCCCAGTTCATCCCAAATCTCTGGGATACGGAGCATCCCACATCACCCAAATCTCTGGGACAGGGAGTGTCCCTGGTCACCCCAAATCTCTGGGACACAGAGCATCCCAGTTCACCCCAAATCTCCAGAACATGGAGCATCCCAATTCACCCCACATCTCTGGGACAGGGAGTGTCCCTGGTCACCCCAAATCTCCAGGACATGGGGCATCCCAGTTCACCTCAAATCTCCAGGACAGGGAGCATCCCAATTCACCCCAAATCTCTGGGATACGGAGTATCCCTCATCACCCCAAATCCCTCAGAACATGGAGCATCCCTTGTTCACCCCAAATTTCCAGGACATGGAGCATCTCCCACTCACCCCCCATCCCTCGGCACATGGAGCATCCCCAGCTCACCCCAAATCTCTGGGATACGGAGCATCCCTCATCACCCAAATCTCCTGGACACGAGGCATCCCCGGTTCACCCCAAATCCCTCGGGACACGGAGCATCCCTGGTCACCCCAAATCTCGGGGAGACGGAGCGTCGTGGGTCCCGTCCCCCCCCCATACCCAAATACGCCGCGTGGTTCCTCAGCTCCGGCGGGAATTCCCGCTGGAAGGCGTCGCGGGCCGGGAGCAGGTGGCCGCGGGGGCTCAGCTGCAGCACGGCCCCCTCCCAGCCGTAGGCCCCCACCGTCCCGAAGAGGAGCCCGTCCTGGGGGGGGGGATGCAGGATTTGGGGGGGGGGGGATGTGACACACATCACACGCCTCGAGGCATCATGTGTGCGGTGATGCCTCACTGTCCCCAATCCCCCCCCCCCCAAAAAAAAGATGTCACTGCCCCCCCAGGATGCTGACACACACCCCCGGGACAGGCTGAGCATCATTTTCCATTTCTGCAAAAAATAAAATAATCCTGGGGCGGGCGGTGGCTGCCCTCCCCCACCCCCCCTTCCCGCCCCCCCCCCCCCCCCCCCCCCCCCCATCCAGCCCCTCCCTGGGCCCGATCCTGCCCCTCACCTCCAGGAGGTGGACGGAGAAGCCGATCTGGGACATCTCCAGCTCGAAGGAGCTCTCGTTGTCCCCGTGGGTGCCTGGGGGGCGGGGAGGAGGAGATGTCACCCCTCCAGATGTGCCTCCAGCTGTTCCTTCTGCGCCCCCACCCCGGGGTCCAGGTCGGGGTCCATGTCCCCCCCCCCCTACTGTCACCTTCCAGGCTGAAGATCCGGTCGCCCAACGCGTCCACGATGTCGTTGAGGGCGGCCTCGTCGGTGACGTTGAAGAAGTATTTGTCGTCGGGGTCGCTGGCGATGGCCTTGATCTCGCGGATGAAATCCTGGGGGTCCTGCTGCCGGCGCAGGTAGTGCCCCAGCACCTGCGGAGCGGGCACCGGCGTCAGCCCAGGGGCCCAATCCTGACCCCGGCGCAGCCAGGATGGAGCGGCGGGGTCCCTGATCCTGGCACGGCGCAGAAAGGAGGAATGGGGAAACTGAGGCAGGGGCGCGGGGAGGGCTCACCGCGATGGCGTAGCGGGTGACGTTGCGTTTCTCGCACTCGGCCAGCGCCTCCGGCAGCTCCTCGCCGTCGTGGGACTCCCCGTCCGTCACCACGATCATCAGCCGCGTGGCGTCCGCCCGCCCGCCGCGCTCGGGGCTGAAGGCTTCGGTGCTGCCGGGAAGGGCGGCGGCACGAGGCTGAGCCCGACCCCCCCCAGCCCCAGCATGACCCCGACCCCAATCCTGACCTCAGGCCCCGATCCCAATCCTGATCCTGATCCCAATCCCAGTCCCGATCTCAACCCCCAACCTTGACCCCAATCCCAACCCCAGTCCTGATCCCAATCCTGACCCCCAACCTTGGCCCTGACTCCCAGTCTTGACCCTGATCCCAGCTCTGACCCCAATCCCAACCCCAGTCCTGATCCCAATCCTCATCCTGATCCCAATCCCAATCCTGACCTTAATCCCAATCCCAATCCTGATCCCGACCCTGACCCTGACCCCCAACCTTGACCCTGACCCCTAACCTTGGCCCCAATCCCAGCCCTGACCCCAATCCCAACCCTGACCGCAGTCCTGATCCCAATCCCCATCCGTTCCCAATCCCCAACCTCGAACCCAATCCCAACCCCAATCCTGACGCCAACCCAGACCCTAATCCCAATCCCAACCCCCCAACCCCGACCCCAATCCCAACCCCAATCCTAATCCCAATCCCAACCCCCAACCTTGACCCCAATCCCAATCCCGATCCCAACCCAGACCCTAATCCCAATCCCGACCCCACCCTCGCCTCCCCCGCCCGCGCCGCGGCGCCCACCATGCGCGGCGGATGGCCATGGCGGTGCGCGTCTCCCTGCCCTCCTGCCGGCTGATGTTCCGCGCCGCCTCCGCCACCTCCTGCGCCGTGCGGTACCGCCCCAGCACCCACTCGTGCACCGCGTGCTCCCCGTACTGCAGCACCCCCACCTGGCACCGAAACGGGCGCTCAGCCCCGCGCCCAAAACGGCACCCGCCCCAAAAGCGTCCCCGGCTGGCAGCGCCCCGCGGCTGGCATCGCAGCGGGGACGGCGGCATCACCATGGGGACAACGGCGTCACCCCAAGGGTGCCATTACCCCGGGGATGATGGCATCACCCCAGGGATGGTGGCATCATCCTCAGGATGATGGCATCGCCCTGGGGACACCAGCATCACCCTGGGGACAATGGCATTGCCACGGGGATGATGGCATTGCCACAAGGAATATGGCATCGCCCTGGGGACAATGACATCGCACCAGGGGTGGCATCGACACAGGGACTACAGAGTTGACCTGAGAACAATGGCATCACACCAGGGATGATGCCATCACCCTGGGGACAACGGTGTCACCCCAAGGGTGACATCGCCCCAGGGATGATGGCATTGCCCTGGGAATGATGGCATTGCCCTGGGGACATCAGCATCACCCCAAGGGTGGCATCACTCCAAGGGTGGCATCACCCCAAGGGTGGCATCACCACAGAGAAGACAGCATTGACCTGGGGACCACGACATCACCACAGAGATAACGGCACCACCTTGGGGACAATGGCATCACCTGAGGGATGGTGGCATCACCCCAAGGGTGGCATCGCCCCATGGACAACAGCATTGCCCTGTGGACAACGGCATCACCCCAAGGATGACAATGCTGCCCTGGGCATGACATGGCCCTGGGGACCCTGGCACAGCCCTGGGGACCCCGGCATGGCCCTGGGGACCCTGGCACAGCCCTTGGCACCCCACATCACCTGGATCTGCCCGGGCCCGATGAAGAACTTGCTGAGGACGTTGCTGAGGAAGTTCTGCACCTCGTCCCAGGGGTAGATGCTGTTGGAGCCGTCGAGGACGATGACGATGTCCATGTAGGTGGAGCAGCCTGGCACGCAGGAGGGGGCACACCGCTGGCACCGGCGTGCTCCCCCATCCCACAGCATCCCCCCCGCCACACTCACGCTGCGCCGTGGGCGCGATGGGCCCCACCGGCCGGAGGTCACCATCCAGGCGGGCACAGAGGCCGGTGCTGAAGAGGGACGTGCCACACTCCTGGGACCAAAGTGGGGCACAAGCCTGGGGGGGGACACGGAGCGTGGGCTGGCAGCCGCCCCCCGCGCCCCTCCGTGCCTCAGTTTCCCTCCGGAGGAGACTCATCTCACCACCACGCCGCCATCCTCGGCGTCCACGAGCGTCATCCCGAAGTGGACGCGGTGGCCGGCGACGGGCACGAGCCACGGGGCTGATCCTGGGCGCCGGGGGAGATGCCAGGGAGCGGGGAGGGGGGGTCAGCGCCGCCGTCACCCCCCAACCCACCCCCACCCCCCCGCTGTGCCCGCGGGCCGTGGCGGTACCGAGGTTGGCTTTGGCACACGTGGCATTGGGGGGTCCCACGCGGCACTTGTAGACGTCGCCTCGGCCGTCGCCGTCCCACGGGGCCCCCACCAGCAGCCTGGGGGGGTGACGGGGGGGGACACGGGGGTCACCGGCACCGACCCCGGCACAGACGTGGCGTTTCGGGGCTCCTGGCCGAATCCTGCCCACCCCCCGTGCCACGTCCCCCCTTCCATCGCCGCCCCCACTGTTGGCACATGCACCGGGGCTCCCACCCTGGTTTTACCGACGGGACCCCTATTTTCACAACACCCCCCCCAGTCCACGCCGGGCAGAGCACAAACCCCCGGGAAAACCGAGGGGCTTCGCTGCCAGGATCCCTGCCTCAGTTTCCCCTTCCGTGCCTCAGTTTCCCCTTCCCTGCCTCAGTTTCCCCTTCCTTGCCTCAGTTTCCCCTCCCCAGAACACCCCGAGCCGTTCATCCCCACCATGGGACGTTCCAGGGGGGTGTCAAAGCCCTCCGTGTCCCCCCGTGCCCCCCATGACCCCCCCCCCATCCCCCCCGCCCCACTCACCACCTCTCCCCGTCGCCCCCGCGCTGCAGCACCTTGTAGCCGAATTGGGCCCCGGGCGGTCCGTGCACGAGCCGTGGGTGCCCCACGTCCACGTTGAACCCCCCGCACAGCCCTGGGGGGGATGGGGGGAAGGGTGGGGGGCACCCACTGACCCGGCCATCCCCCCGCCCCCCCAATCCCGCACCCATCCGGAGGGACGGGGCCGCTGCGGTGTGAGCCCCCCCAGAATGTGGGGAGGGGGGAGAGGTGCTGGGCACCCCAAACAGCACCCAGCACCCCAAATGCAGCACCCAGCACCCCATGTACGGCATCCAGTACCCCACACAGAGCACCCAGTACCCCAGTACAGCACCCAGCACCCCAGTACAGCACCGAGCACCCCAGTGCAGCACCGAGCATCCCAGTACAGCACCCCACGTAGAGCACCCAGCACCCCAATGTATGGCACCCAACACCCCACCTACAGCACCCAGTACCCCAAATGCAGCACCCAGCACCCCAAGTGTCACCGAACACCCCATGTACAGCACCAGCACCCCACATAGAGCACCCAGCACCCCAGTACAGCACCCAGCATCCCAGTACAGCACCCCACGTATAGCACCCAGTACCCCAAATGCAGCACCCAGCACCCCAGTACAGCACCCAGCATCCCAGTACAGCACCCCATGTATAGCCCCAGTACCCCAAATACAGCACCCAGCACCCTACATAGAGCACCCAGCACCCTGAATGCAGGATCCAGCACCCCACGCGTGGCACTGAGCACCCCGGGGTGACCAGAGCACTTTGGGGTCCCATTCCGGGGGGGATCCCAGGGGGGTTTTTGTCACCTCCAAACTGCAGAAGCCCCTCAAAGTGCCGCCACTCCCCCCCATCCCCGTCCCACCCCCTCCCTGACCAGCTCCGGGTGGGGAAACTGAGGCACGGGGCGGCTAAAGACCCCTCCGGGCCAGCCCTGGCTTCGTGCCTCAGTTTCCCCAGGGCAGGACACGGCGAGGGAGGGAGGCTGGGACCCAACCGCCGACCTCTCTTTTGAGGGGGGGTGCGGCAAAAAAAAACAACTCTTTTTGGCTTTTTTCCCCCCAAAACGTAGAGATTTGTCATTATGGGTTTTTTTGAAGTTCCTCAAAGCCAAAAATACATCGAGGAGGGGGAGACGGACCCAAACCGGGTGCTTTTTCCCCAAAAAACCCTTGACCAGCTCAGGGCAGGGGGGCACCCACACATGGCTGAGCACCGGGTTAATGGGTGCCCAGCTCAGCACCCACCCCCCACCCCGCAGAGTCCCCAAAACGCCTCCGATTCACCCCCAAAACACGAAAAAAAACCCAAAAACTCCTTTTTTTTCCCAAATCCGGTGAAATTTTGGGGTGCCCTTACCTGGGAGCAGGAGCAGAGCGCGGAGAAGCCGCCGGCACCCACCACCCTCCATCGCCCAACCGCCACCGTCACCGCCGGCATCGGCCGGGAGCGGCTCAAAGGTGACTCTGTCTCCGGCCGGAATATATATTTATTTTTTTTTCCTCTTTTTTCCTTTTTTTTTTTTTTCCAGATTTTTTTTCTCCTCCTCCTCCGCCTTCAATTGGCCGCTAAAAATAAAACAGCCGGAGCCGGGAATTTTTTTTTCTTTCTTTTTTTTTTTTTTATTTTTTTTTTTATTTTTTTGGAGGACGGAGTCGAGGGGGGGGAAATAGAAAAAATATTTAAAAACTGGCAAAAAGTGGAGAAAAACATGAAAAAACTCAAATAAAAAAATAAGGAAGGGAAAGAGGGGGGTGGGGGGGTCGCTGAAGTGGGTTTTTCCCCCTTTTCCCGGCGAAGCGGAGCGGTGTCCTGCGGTGCCCCCCCCCACCCCTGGAGCAGGATTGAACCTCGGCTGCAATTTGGGGGGGTGGGGATGGGGTTGGGGTCCCCGCCCTCGGTTTTGGGTGGATTTTGGGCAGATTTTGGGTGGATTTCGGGTGGTTTTAGGGTGGCTGCGTGCTCAGGGTGCCACCTCCTGGCCACCATCGTGGTGGACGTCGAGAAGTTGGGGTCACCTCGGTGAGGACCCCCGCCCACATCCCCATCCCACCCCGACACCAGCTCCCTGAGCCGCTCCCAGGGAAGGGAAACTGAGGCACGACCCCCATCGACCACGGGGGGGTCCACCCGCTACGCCGCGGCGGCGTCCACCGCCGTCTCCTCCTCGCCGCCGGCACCGCCGACCCCCCCGGGGTTCCCCAAAAGGTTCCGAAGCTGCAGCCAGAAGAAGGGGCGTCTCCCCACCTCGCGGGGCCACTCCAAGTAGGTTTTGGTGCCCAACATCTTACGGAGCCGCGCGAAGCGCCGCGGCAGACCCCGGGCATCGATGGGTTCCTTCAGCACCAGGATGACGTCGTCGGCGCCCACGCCCACGGCGCGCTGGTGGGCGAAGTAGAGCTCGTAGTTGCACCACTCGCTGTCCACGAAGCTGCGGGAGAGGACGACGATGACCTTGGCGCTCCGCTCGATGTTCTCCACGATGTTCTCGATGATCCAGCGCCCCGGCGTGAAATCCCGCTCGTGGATGCAGAGGCGGTACGGCGGCGCGGCGCTCTCCAGCCGCCGCAGCAGCTCCCGGCGGACCCACGCGGCGTCGGCGCGGCTGTAGGAGATGAAGGCGTGGAAGGAGCAAGCCCGCGCGGTGCCCGCCCGGCGCCCGCCGTACTTGGCGCGCACCAGGCGGCACGTGGCTCGTAGGTACCACGGGGCGTCCAGCTTCCAGCAGAGCGCGGCGCACGCCGCCGCCGCCGCCGCCGTGCCGGCCACCGCCACCGCCACCAGCGCCGCCACGTCGCATTCCAAGGGGCGCGGGGCATAGGTGGCCACGGCCGTGTCCAGCAGCGGCTCCGGGTGGTAGCAGGTCCAGTTGTGGGGCCAGTCGGCCAAGGTGGGTCGTCCGCGGCGCCGCGTCTCCTCCAAGAAGACGTGGAGGTCGCAGGTGCAGTGGTAGGGGTTGTTGCCGGCCGCCAGGCTAACGAGCCGCGGCATGTTGACGAAGGAGCCGCGGTTGATGACGCCGAAGGAGTTGCCGTCGATGGCCAGCACCTCCAAACGGGGGCAGGTCCACTCGGAGGGGATGAACTTGATCTTGTTGCCGCTCAACCGCAGCTCCCGGAGCCGGGGGCTCCGGGCGAAGTAATCTGTGTCCAAGCGGTCGAGCTGAGAGTAGGAGAGGTCCAGGTACTCGAGGGTGGTGGGCAAGCACCCGAAGGCGCCCGCCGTCGCCGGGTTGTGGTGCAGGGCCAACCACCGCAAGGTGGGACTCCATCGACACGTCTCCCGCAGGCTGCCCAAGCGGTTGTGGCTGGCGTCGAGGCGGGCGAGCCGGGGCCAGGTCAGCGTCAAGGCGGCCAACGCGGCAAGGCTGACCAGCTGGTTGGTGGCCAAGACGAAGGTCTCCAGCTTGGGCATGACGTCCTGGTAGTGGCAACGTTGGTTGTAGATGTAACCATCTTCCAGACGGTTGTTGGAGATGTCCAAAGCCTCCACGTTGCGCATCTCGCCCCAAGCGTCGCAGGGGACGCCGTTGAAGTTGACGTTGATGATGGAGAGGGCGGCCACGCCGCTCAACCAGGTGAAGGTCCAGTCGAAACGCAGGATGTCGGGGTTGCTGATGTCCTGCAGCAAGAGGCGGTCGAGCCGCGGGGCAGCCGCGCCGGAGCCGTTCCAGAGCGGCGAGCGGGCGAAGTCGATGGCCACCAGCGCCAGGTCGCGGACGCGGGAGCGTTGGACGTTGAGCAGGGCCAAGCGGAGGAGGTTCTCGTTGAACTTGCCCCGGTAGAAGACCAACTTGGTGATGTGCAAGTCGGCCAAGCCAGCGAAGGGATCGGCAGCGCCAGCGTAGTAGGTGAACTCGAAGAGGTTACGGAAGCGCAGGTAGTCCAGGGCTTTGCCCCGCAGGTCCCGCAGCATGGCCGGCAGCGCCGCCGCGCTCTCGTCCAAAGCCGTGTCGCACCACAGCTCCGTGGTGTTGAGCCACGAGAACGCCCCGGCTTCGTACCGCCGCAGGCTGGAGGCCGACTTGACGGCGAACTTCCGCAGCGCCGTGTCCTTCAAGACGGCGAAGTCGTCCCGGCGGATGTCCCGCAGCAGCGGCCCCCCCAGCGACAGCTCCCGCAGCCGCCGCAGATGGCCGAAGACGCCGTCCAACGCCGCGCTGCGGTAGAGGTTGTTGGACATGTCCAACCAACGGAGGTTGGCCAACGGTCTCAACGCCGGCGCCGGGATGCGCTCAAGGGAGTTGTTGAAGAGCCGGAGATGCTCCAAGAGGCGGTTGGAGGCGAAAGCGTCGGCCGCGATGCGGGAGATGTTGTTGTAGGCCAGGTCCAGGCGCCGCAGCTGCGTCATGCCGGCGAAGTCGCCCGCCGTGATCTCCCGCAGCTTGTTGTAGGAGAGGTCGATGCCGCGCAGGTCGCCGGGGAGGCCGCCGGGCACCCGCGCCAGGTCCTGCCCCTTGCACAGCCCCGTCCGGCTGTCGGCATCGATGCGGCACGGTGGCTGCGCCGCGGCCCCCGCCAGCACCAGCACCGCCAGGCACCAAACGCTGTGGGTGCCGGCGGTGCCGGGGGACCGCATGGCCTCCAGCGTGGCGGTGGGGTGGCTGGGGCAGTGGCGGGCACGGGGCTGGAAGGGGCATCGGGCATCCCCGCGGGGCCGTCCTGCGGTGGGAGACCGGGGGGGGGGGAGGTCAGTGGCACCGCAGCCCCTCGGGGACCCCGAATGTCCGGGAGCTGTTGGGATCAACTGGGAGTCGGGGAGTGGGGAGGTGGCACTGGGATCCGGTGGGATGGAGATGGGTAAATCCTGCCTTGGGGGGTGGGGGACTGGAGCTGGGGGCATCGGGGATGGGATCGGGGGGGGGTGGGTGGGTGGATCCCAGGGATCAGATCTTGGGGATCAGGGACTGGATCCTGGATGGACTAGATCGGGGAGGGGGGGGGGTGAGGAGGGTGGGCTGGATCCCAGGGATCAGGAAATGGATCCAGGGGGGACCAGGGACTGGATCGAGGGGGCCGGGGGGTGGGACTGGATCCCAGGGGACCAGGAACCATATCCTGGGGGATCAGATTGGAGGGGGATCAGGGGCTGGATCCCAGGGGGACAGGGGAGTGGATCCCTGGGGGTATTGGGGAGGGGATCCCAGGGATCAGGGACTGGATCCAGGGGGATCAGGAACTGTATCGAGGGTGGGTTGGATCCCAGGGGGGTTGGAGACTGGATCCCTGGGGGTATCAGGGACTGGATCAGATCCTGGGATCAGGGACTGGATCGGGGGGGTCAGGGGGTGCGATCCGATCCCAGAGGATCAGGAACTGCATCCAGGGGGGATCGGATCCCAGGGGGATCGGGGAGTGGATCCCAAGGGGAGGGAGGGGCAGGGATCAAATCCCAGGGGATTTGGGGATCCCAGATCCCGCAGGCTGGGGTCCCGACCCACCCCAACACCCCCCCCAACCCTTCCTCCTCCTCCTCCTCCTCCTCGGAGCCCGGAGCGGGGCTGGGGGGCGCAGGGGGGTCCCCGGGGCTGAGCACACCGCCCCCCGCCCCAGCTTCCCGGCTGGTTTTACTTTTCCAACTAAAAAAAAATCAAATAATTTTTTTTTTTTAAAAAAAAGGCTTTTTTGGCACAGAGGCGACGTTGTGCCGGTGGCCGCGGCCGCGAGATTCGGTGGTTTTATGCGGGGGGGGGCGGGGAATGGAGACAAACAGACGGCGTCTGTCCCGCCCCCCCCCCGCCCCCGGCAAACGCGGCACAACCGGGGCTGGTCGGGCCCCCCCGGGGGGTCCGGGGCCAGAGCCCAGCCCGGGGGGGCGCGGAGGGGTCCCCACGATTCGTCCGAAAAATGTCCGTGTGTCCCCCCCCCCCCCCCCGGCCTCTCCCGGCGCGGACACGGAAAGCAGGAAAACCACCGGGAACGGGCCCGAACTGGCGGCGGTTGGGTGGGGGGAGCGGGTGGGGGGTCTGGGGGGACCCCCCCAAAGTCCTTTCGTGCGACCCCGTCGCCCTGGGAAGCGCCTGCGGCCCCGCTGAGCTCACGTGGGGAAACTGAGGCACGGGCTGACCCCGGACCCACCCGGCACCCAACTCTTCCTCATTCCTGACGCCGGCCCAGCCCGAACGCCGCCGGAGCACCCGGTCCCCCCCCGAGAAAACCCCCCCGGACCCCCCGCAGCCGGACCCGGCTCACCCGACGCGGCCCCGGGGGTGCGGCGAGTCCGGCCGCTCTCGGCCGGGGCGGGATCCGGGATCCGGCGATGCCGGGGCGGGAGGGGGCCGGGGCGGGGGGAGCACCCACCCCCCCCCCGGCTGCCCTTCGCCCCGGGAGGTTCCCGGTGACGGGCAGTGCCGAGGGCCCGGCTCGCAGCGGGGGTCGGGTCGCCAACGCCCCCCGCGCCGTGAGCTCGTGTGCCGCGGGCCGGTGCCCCCCAGCCCCGCTCCGTACCCCCCCGCCCCGCTCCGTGCCCCCCTCCCGGTTCCGTGCCCCCCAGCCCTGCTCGGTGCAGCCCTGCTCGGTGCAGCCCTGCTCGGTGCAGCCCTGCTCGGTGCCCCCCTGCCTGGCTCCATGCCCCCTCGCCCCGCTCCGTGCCCCCCAGCCCCGCTCCATGGCCCAAGTGCAGCCCAGCACCCCCAGTTCAGTTCAGTCCAGACCCCAGAGCAGCACAGGACTCCCCATTGAGCTCCCAGTGCCTCCAGTCAAGCCCAGCACCCCCCAGTCCAGCCCAGTGCTCCCAGTTCATCCCAGTGCCCTGATCCAGGACCCCCAGCCCACCCCAGTGCCCTTGTCCAGCGTTCCCAGTCCATCCCAGTGCCCTGATCCAGTATTCCCACTCCATCCCAGTGCCCTAGCCCACCCCAGTGCCCTGAGCTAGTATTCCCAGTCCATCCCAGTGCCCCCAGCCCATCCCAGTGCCCTGATCCAGTATTCCCAGTCCATCCCAATGCCCCCAGTCACGCTAATCAAATGTCCATGACTTTCGCTGGGTCTGGTTTTGGTTTCGGGGCCTCTCTGGCCCAGGGAGGCTCCGCGGCGGCGACCGGCTCCAGAAAGAAATCGCAATTAGTTGTAATTAGTTCATTAATAATGTTAATTAGTTGGAATTAGCAGCTGGAACCGGCCTTGCTCGCCCAAGGCAGCGCCCGCGTCCTCCTGCCAGTCCAAGGTCCTATAAATATCTGGATAAATTGATTTATTTTTAATTATTAAAGATGATCCTGCCAAGAAATTGGGATATTTTGGGAGAAAAGTAGGGGGGGGGGGGCTCAGCCCCCAACATGTAATGGGCCCACGGCCATGGGTGGCCACGGAGGTGCTGCCGAAGGAAAAGGGGGATATAGGAACGGAAAAGGGTTTTATTGGGATGGGAAAACCTGTGGGAAAAAACCCGAACCCTTTTGCTTTCGTATTTAATATAAAAATTAAATTAAGGAGGAAAAGGAAAACGTTATTAAGGAGGAAAAGGAAAACGTTATTAAGGAGGAAAAGGAAAACGTTATTAAGGAGGAAAAGGAAAACGTTATTAAGGAGGAAAAGGAAAACGTTATTAAGGAGGAAAAGGAAAACGTTATTAAGGAGGAAAAGGAAAACGTTATTAAGGAGGAAAAGGAAAACGTTATTAAGGAGGAAAAGGAAAACCTTATTAAGGAGGAAAAGGAAAACTAGATAAATAGGAAAACTGAGGAAAACTAAATAAATCGGAAAATAATTAAATAAATCAGAAATAATTAAAAATATAGGGAATAAATAAGAAAATAATCAGGATCATAATGAAATAAATAGGAAAATAATTAAATAAATAGCAATATCACTAATGAAATGGGAAATTAATTAATTAAATAACCAGGAATATAATTAAATACCTAGGAATACAATTAATTAATTAAGTAGGAAGATAATTAATAACGAGGACAACGAAAGGAACGGGACACGCTCACACCACGGGGTCCGAGGCACCTTCTCCTCTCGCCATTCCACGTTTTTATTAATCGCCATTTTGCGCCGATCCATCCCGCAGCAGCTCCCCCGCGTCCCGGCCGGGATCGCTCCGGCTTCCACCGGGCTCCACCGGGAGCCAGTGCCGGCAACATGGACCAGTGGCACCAGCAAAGCCCATGGAAAGGGAATTTCCTGAGAGGGAAGCTGGGGGGAACACCCCCCCACCCCCCAAGAGGTGCCGTTGGTCCTATGTGGGTGCCGGGAAAACCGGGAGCATCCCGCTGCGGTGCCGGAGAGACCTCCCACACCCATCTCCTGGCAAAGGGAACCAGTCCCGGCCCCTTCTGCCAGACTGGGAATCTGGACACGGCTGAGCACCAGCAAACTCATTCGTCCGCAGCGGCTGAGCAAAAACCACCGGGAAAGGGGGAGGAAAAGCTCAAGGAAACGGCGGAAAGAGCCGCCGGCGCAGCCCTGAGGAGGGAACCGCGGTTCGCCGGCACAGGGAGACACCGCGGCGCCGTACCTGGAAGCCGGTGAAGCCCAAACCGGGGAGGGAGCGAGGCACATCCCACCTCGGGACACAAAGAACCGTCCTGCGGCGCGCGGTGGAGCCAAACGCTCCGTAGGGCTGGCACAAAGCCAGTGCCTGGCATGAGCAGTGTCATCCAGTGTGCCAGAAACCAAGGAAAACGGGAAATTTGGTGAGACGGCAGCGCCAGTGGGAGGGAAAAGCAGGTGGGAATGACCGATGCCAAGAATCGTGTCCCCTCCTCGGATTTATGGCAAAAACCAGGATGGCTGAGGCGCAAACTCCGGCAGCAGCTCCGCAGGGAAAGTCCAGGCAGGTAAATATCCTCCTCCAGGGAAACCCCCCCGTGCCAATGTCGCCTCCGACCCGCGGCCACCGGCATGGTGGGACCGGCCAACGCGCCACGGACTTACCGCGAGGCCACCACGGCTCATCCACGGCCCAGGTCCTGCCCACCCGCCTCTGCCTGCGCTTGGATCTCTTACACGGAAAATAAAGGGTCAAAAGGGGCTTCGGATGTGCCCGGTGGGCACCACGCTCACCCCCACCCCGCGGTTTAACCCCCCCCCGGAGTCTGGGAGAAGCACCCGGTGAGCCAGGCAGCCTTCTCCGGCCCCAAATATTCCCTGCTGGTTGGCTCCGGGATGGGAATTCCTTGAAAGAGGAGAAAACCCTAAAACGGCCGGAAAAAGTCCTACGGTCGCTGGGGAGAAGAACCGGATTTGGGTGCGTTGAGTGTCGCCCTCCTCGTCGGCGCCGTGGGGAGCCGGAACAGCTGGAGTGGGGCTCCGTGGGTGCCGGGGCAGCTGGAGCCGGTCTCTGTGGGCACCAGAGCCGCCGGAGCAGGTCCCCACGGGCGCTGGAGCAGGTCCCTGTGGGCGCTGGAGACACCGGAGCGGGACCCCACCGGCTTCGCTGCAGTCGGAGCGGGTCCCTGTGGGTGCCGGAGCCGCTGGAGCGGGTCCCAGTGGGCACTGGAGATGGGGGAGCGGGTCCTGGCGGGCGCCGGAGCCCGGCGCTCCCTCCGCCGTCCTCCCGCCTCCACGGTTAAAGCCACCAGCCGCAGCGGGACCGCGGTGGTTCAGCGGTCGCCGTGCCCCAGTTCCCGGAGTGACCCCCCGGCGTCCCCAAATACCCGCCCACGCCGGCGGCGAGCCCGGCACCGGGATCCGAGGGCACCTACGGCTTCAGTTTGAGCCAGGGGTGGAGGATGGTGAGGATGGAGAGGATGGAGGAGGTGAGGCCGCACAGCCCCACGAAGCCCGGACTGGTTCTGTACAGCCCCAGTTTGTCCAGTGGGATGAAGAGGTCGCAGGCGTTCTTCACCACGTCCAGCAGCAGCGGAGGGTTGTTCCGGAGGACGCGGAGCAGAAGGCGGAGCTGGATCTGCAGCCTCAGCCCCAGCTGCTGGAGCCCGCTGTCGGCCCGCGCCTGGCACCCGCTGTCAGCCCGTGCCTGGCACCCGTCCTCGCCGCCTCTCCCTCGCTTCCCGCCCGCTTCGCGCTCCAGCAGCACCCGGATCTCGTAGGCGTCGCGGCTCAGGTTCACCACGAGGGCAAAGAGGTAATACCTGAAAGAGCAGGGGAGAGGAATGCGGGCAGAGCGGGCAAACGGTGCCAGGGACCGCGGCCGGGAGCGCGAGGAGCCTCCGGCTGATCCTCGCCGGCCACGAAACTAAAACGCCAGCGGGAAGGAAGAGTCCACGTTCTCCTGACAGCTGAAGGGCTGCGTGCTGCCAGCTCTCTGCCATCTGTGCCAGCGCTCTGACACCCCTAACTGGCTCTCTGCCATTTGTGCCAGCTCTCTGCCATCTCTCTGCCACCCCCAACCAGCTCTCTGCCACCCCTGCTACCTCTCTGCCATCTGTCCCAGCTCTCTGCCACCCCTGCCACCTCTCTGCCACCCTTGTCACCTCTCTGCCACCTCCAACCACTTCTCTGCCACCCTGCCAGCTCTTTGCCATCTGTCCCAGCTCTCTGCCACCCCTCTGCCACCCTTGTCACCTCTCTGCCACCTCCAACCACCTCTCTGCCACCCTGCCAGCTCTTTGCCATCTGTCCCAGCTCTCTGCCACCCCTCTGCCACCCTTGTCACCTCTCTGCCACCCCCAACCACCTCTCTGCCACCCTGCCAGCTCTTTGCCATCTGTCCCAGCTCTCTGCCACCCCTAACCACCTCTCTGCCACCCCAACCAACTCTTTGCCAGCTCTCTGCCACCCCGCCCACCTCTCTGCCATCCCCGCCCACCTCTCTGCCATCCCCGCCCACCTCTCTGCCACTTCCCTGCCCCCCCCGCCCACCTCTCTGCCACCTCCCTGCCACCCCCGCCCACTTCTTTGCCACCCCCGCCCACCCTCCTGCCACCTCCCTGCCACCCCCGCCCACCTCTATGCCACTCCCGCCCACCTCCCTGCCAGCTGTGCCAGCTCTCTGCCACCCCCGGGGCCCCGCGGGCCGCCCCCCCGGGCTCGCGGCTCACCGGAACGCCCTCTGGCTCCACTTCTCCTGGTGGGCGCGGGGCGCGACGCCCACCCTGGCGGCCCAGAGCACGTTGTCGCAGGCGCAGAACAAGGCCCTGTTGAGGTGCCCGAGGGTGACGCAGAACCGCAGCACCACGTCCGACAGGTGGATCGCGCGTTTCGCCGCCTCCAGCGCCTCGGCCGAGCCGCCCAAGCGCAGCACTGCGAGGGGGGGGGCGGCCGGTCACCGGGGGGGGGGGGGTGTCACCGGGTGACACCCCCCCCCCCCGCCCCGTCCCCCCCCGCCCCGCTCACGCTTGCGCGCCAGGCCGAGATGCGCCTCCAGCCGCCGGACGCTCTCCAGGACCGCGGCGCTCGCTCCGCTCCTCTGCAGCGCGTACCCCGCCAGGGCGCAGCCATATTGCGCGGCCCTGCAAGAGACGGAGCGGCGTGAGCGGCCTCCGGGCGCACCCCGTCCCCGTCCCCGGGCCCCGCCGCACCTGAAGAGCCGCTCCCGGGCGTGGCTCTGCGCGCTGAAGCGCACCCACGTCTCCATGGCGGCGCCGGGCTCCGCTTCCCGGGGCGCGGAGCGACGGCACTTCCGGCGGCGCGACGGAAGCCGCCGCGGGTCAAAGCGGGGGCGCCGGCGCCGCCTGGCGGGAGCGCAGAACGGCCGTTCCGCCCCCGTCGTGCCTATTGGCTGGGCGCGCCGGGCCCCGCCCTCTTTCAGCAAAACAGAGGCCGTGAGTGGGCGATTGGGGAGGGCTCCGCCTCTAAATCGGCATCAGAGCTTCTGATTGGTTAGCTTTTCTCATATCCCGCCCCTTCTCCAGACCAATCGGAACGCAGTTACAATTCCCCGCCTCTTTCTCTCCTGCTCTGCATCTTGATTCGTTCTTTCCTCTGTCATTATAACCAATCCTGCAGCACGGATTGGACAGCTATCCTTTGAACCCCGCCCCGTCGCCGTGTCCCTTACTTGTGATTGGGGAGGGAAGGAGAGCGTGCCCCACCCTCGCCACGCCCTACGAGCGAGTTCTGATTGGCTTCTTCCTTCCTAGACCCGCCCACCTCCGCCCCGCGATTGGCGCGCTGCCGCTCTCACCGCCTCCCTCCCGCCACCCTCCCTCCGCCCCGCCCCGCAGCCTCCTCCGTCGCTTCCATTGGCCACTCCCCACCGCCGTCCCGCCCCCTCCCTGTGGTGATCCCCACGCCCATTGGGCCCCGGGGCGGTGAGTGACAGCGGCTCCGCGGCGGAGCTCTCCCTCGGCGCGGGCCGGCGGCGGCGACGATGGAGTCGGTGCGGGCGCAGCGGCTGCAGCCCGGCGTGGGGACGCTGCGCTCCCTGCGGCCCGGCGTCACCGGGGCCCCCGCCGCCGCCTCGGCCCCGCCGCCGCCGCTTCCCGCCGCTCCGCCCGCGCTGGGGCTGGGGCTGCCGCCGCCGCCGCCCCCGCTGGGGCTGCAGGGCCCCGCCGCGCCGCCGCCGCCCGGCTGCGGGCCGCCCGCCGTGCTGCGGGAGGCGGTGGAGGCGGTGGTGAGGAGCTTCGCCAAACACACGCAGGGCTACGGCCGCGGTGAGCGGGGCGGGGGGGGGTGGGCTGGGGGCGAGGGGCCCGGGGCGACCCTTCCGCCGCCGTCTCCCCCCCCGCCGGTCTGTGCCCCCGGGGCCGGGGCGCTTCTTTGCCCCCTTTTCCTTCCCCCCCCGCCCCGCCCCGGGCATCCCTCGTCCCATCGCGTCGCCGTAGGGTCTGGGATCTTCTCGGGGTGTTTCCCGGTCTGCTCCCCCTTTTCCTTCCAGCCTGGCGTTCGGGGCTCTCCTCTCCCACCCCTCCGTCCCCGTGGATTGGGGGTTTCTTGTTGGAACCCGTTTTCCAAATCCGTGCTTTTCCGTTTCCCTCCTTCTGTCCCCTCCAGCTTGAGGGTGTGGAGCTCTCCAAGACCCTCTTCCCTGGAATTTGCCTGTTGGGTGAAGGTCCTGCTTCCCCTTGGCCCCGCCACCGAGCTTCCAGCAGCCTTTTCCCTCCCCATCTATGATTTAGAGGGAAAAAAGAGAGTTGGGTGCCGCTCCCGTGGCATTCGGCTGGTGGTTTGCCCGGGACATGGGCTCTAGGGTGGCCGAGGAGGCACCTTGGGCTGTCGTCGTTGGGTTAAATGTTGGTAATTAGCGTTTTGTGCCATTTACGGAGACTTTTCTGCTGCCTCGACACTCGTGCGTGGGATCTCCCAGTTTAGGTGATAATGGTGAGCGTGGGGAGGAAGGGAGCATCCCTGCTCCAGCCCGATCCGTCTGGGGCTGCTTGTGCCAAAAACCAGTAAAGCCAAAGGGAATAAAACGAAAACAGAGCCGGTGGTTTCTCTGGGTCTGCCCTTTCCTGAAGGAGTCTTGTGGTTTCAGGGGTCAAACCTGAGAAACATTCACGGATCTCCTCTTCTTGGGAAGCTCTGAAATGCAAACTTGTGCTTTTATGGGATCAGCCCTTTCCAGATGCCCAATTTGACGTGGTTTTTTTTTTTTTTTCTTTTCTAAATTGGGGAAAGAAGACAAGGTCGGGCTGGGCGAGTGACCACGGAGGTGGGCGCAGGGTCTTGAGCTGGGCAGACAAGTGGTTTCCTGCCTGGGCTGTACCTGTAGCTGGTAAATGTGAGATAAAGTTAGAGAAAGCAGAGACTGGTTGGGTCTTTTTAATGGTTTTTAGGAGGAGGATGCTTCTCTTGCAGTAGGGATTCAGTCCTCTGCGTGCAATTCCTTCATCTTGGTGTCAGGACAGGAAAAAAAAAAAAAAAAAAGCTCATTTCTTTCAAGGAAGGCGGCAGCGGAGAGAGCTCCGCTGGGCAACCCTTGGCTGTTCCCGGTGGCCACCGTTTTCCTGGGATCTCCCCGGTTCGGTGCTCGGTGGGGCTGCACCTCGTCGATGGAAAAACCCCGTGGCTGGGAGGAGGAGTGGGATCCACTGGGAGGAGGAGTGGGATCCGCTGGGAGGAGGAATGGGCTCCGCATGTCGCTGGGGCTGGAGGAATCGCAGGGCTGTGAAGTGGGCTCAGATCTGGGTTTCTCGTACGCTCCTTTTTATTTAAAAAAAAAAAAAAAGTATGGAAACAGGGGGAAAAAAGGTTAAAGTACATATTTTACTGGCCTCTGTGATGGAAAGAATCTTCCACCCCACCCGAAAGGAGACACTTTGCAACTATTTTGAGTTCCCGGCTCCTTCCGGCTCCGGCAGCAGGTTCGCTTCCAAATGGTGAGCGCTTGGCAGGCGGCGGAGCGCGGCGGGGCCCGCCGCTCGGCTGGCTCCGGCGGAGCTGGGCGCCATGTGGAATCACTTACTCCGTGTTTAATATGCGAGTCAGATGTGCTGTCGTGTGCGCGCCGCCGGGGTACGGGGTTACGCTCCGAAACGATAAACAGGCACGAGCGATGGTCGGAGCGGCCTCTGCTTTGCGTCTCCCGGCGTCTCTTTCCCTTGGAGTGGCAAATCCAAAGGGGGAGACTCTGATGGGAGCTGCCCCATGCTCTAAATCTGCGGGTGTCTCCCAGCATACCCAGTTCCTGCCCTCAGAAACACAAGCAAACAGATAAAAAAAAAAGGCAGCGAGCGATGCCGATGGTATTCCAGCGTTTCGAGCTGGTGGAGAGACTGGTTCCATTCACAGGCGTTTGAAATGACACTGGTTTTCCCGTTAAACGCGACCTCGTGCGAGGTGCAAAGGATCCGTCGCTCCTTCAGCGTTCAAACCATCCAGTCGTTTTGTTTTTCCGAGCGCCGCGTCGTGTTCCATGCGGGATTCAAACCCTTCGGGGTGCGAGAGGTGTCCGCGCTTTCTCGAGGACCGTCCTCTGTCACGCATGAGTTGTAACAGGATTTAGGATCCTTCCTGGAAAGCGGAAAACTTCCCGACTCCTGCTTCTTCCCCCCAGACTATTCTGTGATTTAATGGAGCGAACGAACGAGGCTGGAAATCGCCAATCCGGACTGAGATTTTGCTCTGGATTCAGCGCGCCGTGGCGCCGGGCCGGTGTTCCTCTGCCCTATAAAAGAACATATTCCTGAAGCATTTGTAGCATTTTAATTAGTTTTTTTTCCCTCTCTTGTCTCCTAAAACTGTCCTGCCTGCGGCGTTGGACCCATTCTGGGAGGAAAAACTCTTTTGGATGCTTCCCAGCTGTCTCACTTATCGCTCCGGTCGCTAACGAAGTACCCGGCCAGCGCCTGGCACAGAGGAACCCTGGTCTTGGGCTGAAAAAGCAATTCCGTGCCGGTGCTGCGCGGTGTCTCCTCGTTAACCTGCTCTCAGCTCCGTCTTCTCAAACTTCCCTAAATTCCTTGCGTCGTGAGGATTTGCGTTGCCTGAAGTAGCTCGGCTTTCTCCGTGGTTTCTTGTGCGGGCGCCGCTGCGGAGTCTCGGTTGCCCCGTGGCAAATGGTCCCTGAAGCCGTGACTGAGTCGGGCATTGTCTCCCCAAATCCATCGGGGATTATTTGCTGTCCCTGGGAAGGGAATCTGCCTGGGTGGCTGGGAATTCTGTCTGGGTATCAGTGCGCTGGAGAACTGGCAGGGAACTGGGTATTGTCTGGACGGCTTTTTGTTAGTCTTCAGTGGAAAATTGCCCCTGTCTTGCACAAAAAAACCCACAGCCCACCCTGAATTAAACTTGAAAACAATCCAAAGCGCCTGCGTTCCGAACAAACGCCCCGAAAAGCCTGGGAAAAGCTCCATGAGCAGCTGCTGTGCCAGTGACCCCTCGCCTGGCTTCGTCTCACACAAAGCAATTAAACAAATTAAAAGGCTCGAGCTCGTCATCTTCCTGAAAGCCGAAGGCGTAAACTGTTCCAGCACCGTGTGGGCAACCAAAAAGCTGAGCCAGTGTGGCTCGTGGTGGCCTGGGCGACTCAAATTCACCTCCCTTCTATGTGCCACCCTGGCACAGCAGCCTCGTCTCGCTCGGCGCTCGCCACGGGAGAGCTTCCGTGGGGATTTGGAGGTATTTAGCTCCCATGGGATTGGGAGACCTTTGGCTTGGAGCCCTTTTATCAGCCAGGAGTCACCATGATCTGTCCTGCCGATCTCCTGGCTCCGAAGCCACGGCCAAGATGGAAAAGGCTCGGGGGGGACCAGGGGCAGGCTTTTCCTGCGGCTGCCTTTCAAACTCCTCAAATTTAGATGGGATTCGAGCGTTAGACACCACCAGGTTAATTTTTCTTGCCCAAACCTTGGCAAAAATGAAGGGCGGGTGAACACAGACCAGCTTGAGGGATCCCCAGTCCTCATGGCTCCGGGGATTCCAAAATTAAGGGGACAGGATGGCTGGCTCAGTGCTCAAACCCCTTCCAGCAAATTTGGTGCTCCAGGAGAGGGAGGTGCCTGCTTAAAACCATCTTCTCCTGGAAAGACTAATTCCCAAAATCAAGGAGGGCTGATGTTTGAGGCTCTGCTTTCCTAACTGGGATGGAAAAACCACTTACTGGAACAAAGCTGAGTCTGGTTTCAGCCTGTGCTTCACCGTTTGGTTAGACGTCCTCCCGTGCCCAGTGGCACGAAGGGGATTCTCCAGTGGGACGTTTCCATCCTCCTCTGTGCTGTCCAACTCTCTCCACGTGGCAGCCAAAGGCTCCCACCCAAATGCCAGGGAGTGTCGTTGGGAGCAAGGAACGTGGTGGCACGGGGGGTTCTCCTCGGGTCCGGCAGTGCCCGCGCAGCTCAGCCGCGTTATTTTTGTCTTAAATGCCGGAAAGCCGGGATTGGGGAGCAGGTGAGCAAACCCACCGACAGCCCTTACAGGGGGAGAATGCCTCGCTGCCTTTCCAAGTCCTCTTCCAACAGCTTTTCCCCAAGTTCCTTGGAATGAAAAGAGCTTTTCCATAGGAAGCTTGGTTGTCTGACTCGTCACGTTCTCCGTGCTGGGAGAGGTGTGTTTGTGCCGACGTCGTGCGCCTACGGCTTCCCTCGTGGTTTTTACCACGAGACGTAGCTGAGCTCCCAGTTGGGAACACACCCGGATGGCGATACCTACGGGAAGCAGCTTCCCAGGCTCTGGTTTTCTCTGACCTCGACCCCGTTTCTGTCCCCTCAGTGAACGTCGTGGAGGCCCTCCAGGAGTTCTGGCAGATGAAGCAGTCGCGGGGCGCCGACCTGAAGAACGGGGCGCTGGTGGTGTACGAGATGGTCCCTTCCAACAGCCCCCCGTACGTCTGCTACGTCACCCTGCCGGGGGGCAGCTGCTTCGGCAGTTTCCAGGTAGGATCACGCCGTGTCCCGCTCTCCAGACTCGGGTGCTCTGAGCATCCTTCCCTGCTGGAATTAGCACTCAAATTTCGGCAGTGGACACTGTGGTAGCGTTTTCCTGCTGGTTTGAAGCGTGAGGATGACGTGGGTCTGCCTGTAACCCTCTTTCATTTCAAACTAGCCATTACATGTTCCTGGTTGCCCGTAAATCCCCACCCGACTTCCATCCAGGAAGGTCTGGCTGTAAATCCTACTTTGCTGGATGCACCGTATTCCCTACACGTGGCCGACTTGGACCTTAGCAGGGCCGAGGTAGGATATGTGGTATCAGGGAAAACTCTTAGTTTGGCCAGTTTTGGTGCTTCTCTCTCCTTCCCAGGATTAAGCAGCGGGATGTATTTACGGGATGCAGCTCGGACAAACTGGTAGAGTAATATTTCCTTGCCAGGGCTCTGAGTTTGACCCAGAACCTCTTCTCACGGTGCCAGAAGACTCCAGAAATTGAATCATAACGTTGGATCAATAGTTCCTCCCCCTTTTTCTGTTGAAAAGGAAAAACGTCCAACCCAAATACCTCACCCGAGAGATTAAGGTCCAAAAATCCTGACCGCGTTTCGGATTCCTTCGCCGTGGTGGCTTTAGGCAGTTCTCTCTAGTCTTGGTTTGGAGAACGTATCCAAAAGAAACAATTCCAGCAGCTACATGGTCCGCCCATCCTGAAGAGCAGCCCCTGTGCTTAAGAGTAATCTGGTTACGCTAATTAACTGCTTTTCAGCTAATTAATTTCACTGATGATGTGCTTGGCGGCGTTTCCTGATGCGGATACTACGTGCTGAGTTCAGCTGCCTGCCTAATTTTTGCGTGGTCGGGATAACTGTGGTTTCAAACCAACTCCTAATGATTTCAGGATGTCCGAGAGCACGACTTCCCAAAACGCCGCCATCGAATTCCCGTTGGCGTGGCGGGGAGGGAGAAGTTTGGAGCGGGGGACCGAAGGGACGTGGGTCGTCTCACCGATGCTCCGTCCTGACGGTGTTTTTCCCTCCTCAGTTCTGTCCCACCAAGGCTGAGGCCCGGAGGAGCGCGGCGAAGATCGCGCTGATGAACTCGGTGTTTAACGAGCACCCTTCCCGGAGGATCACGGATGAGTTCATCGAGAAGAGTGTGTCGGAGGCCCTGGCATCTTTCAACGTAAGGCTTTTCCGTGCCCAGGCGGCCGTGGTTGGTGGGGACGGGTCGACAAAACCCGAAATGATGGGAAGAGAAGTTTGCTTTGACAGCTGGAACTCTTTAGGGCAGGTTTCTTTCGGTGACTTCGGAGCTTTCAAACTTCCAACTCCAGCTCTAATCCTCATTCTTCTGCTTCCCCTCCCACTCTTCTCACCTTCCATTATCCTGCCCTGAGGGCAGCACAAAAAGTCTGAGGTGTTGATTCACCCTTCTGTGACCACGTTGTCACCTTCTCCAGCTTTCTTTAAACTCCAACTTCAGTTTCTAGGGGCGGGAGCTTTGCCTTCTTCTTTCCCTGCTCTAATTACACCTTATCCCGGCGGGAGTTCTTGCCGTGCGGCGACACCGCGGTGCCCAGAGCATTGTGAGAACTTGGAAATCGCCGTCACGGGCTGCAGGAAAAAAAAATAAATCCCGTTTCAAGCGGTGTTGTCGAAAGCAGAGCGGGCTGCAGAGCTGCAGCGAGGGGTGGGAGTGTTGGAGGCTGACGGAGAGCGGGAAGCGCGTCTGCCGGCATGAGGCTGTTCTCCTTAATCCGGCCTGGAATTGGCGAAGTGGAGCTGATGTAGCGGAAGTGGAAGGTGAGCCCCGCTCGGTCGGGAATCACAGCTCTCGTATGGAATGTCTCTTGCAGGGTAACCGAGAGGAAGCTGATAATCCCAACACCGGCATCGGCGCCTTCCGCTTCATGCTGGAATCCAACAAGGGAAAATCCATGCTGGAGTTCCAGGTACCGCTCGTCGTTTAATGACGTGGGTCAAGGGGTGGTTGGTTTGACCCTTCAGCTACATCCGTGGTGCTTTGTGTCCCAAATAAAAGCGGGGTTTTCCTCTTGGAACGCAGGATCCATGGCACTTCCAGGTGCTGGTTGGGCTTCCCTCTGGAAATGCTCTTTGATATCCGCGAGGCTCGGTATCGCGGAAGGGTCGTGCGTTCTTCCGACCCGGCGTCTTCCGCACCGTGCCGTTAGATTAACCAGGTTAATTAACCAGATTACCTGGTGCTGAGAGTGAAGACAACACCTCCAGCTCCCGTAATCCCTGGCATTAAGTGAGTCGCTTTGTTTGTGGGCTCTGTCCTCTCCCTGTAAAACGGGAGGGATCTCGCTTCCCATAGGAAAGCCGCTGAAGAGGGACTGGAGAGGGACTTTATACAAGGGCGTGTAGTGATGGGACAAGGGGCAATGGCTTTAAACTGGAAGAGGGGAGATTTTGATGGGATCTAAGGAAGAAATTCTTCCCTCTGAGGGTGGCGAGGCAGGAACCAGACCGTAACTCTGCTCCAGCCGGCGGAGCAGCGTTCGGAAGCGTCTCAAAGTCGGCGGAGTCGCTGTGTTTGGGGCTCTTCGCTGTAGGCAAACTCTTCCCGAGGCTGACTGCTCGCCTGGCTCGTTTCCCTGGAGCGGGAATGCTCGGCAGGCGGAAGGCTGGAGTGTTTATATGAGTGGGCCTGTTTACACGGGGTGGCTCCGACACGCGCGTTCCGGAGGCTGTTTGTGTTCGGGAAGCCTGATGAGTCCCTGCGAGTTTGTGAAGCACAATTTGTGTGGCCGAGAGAGAGAAAGAGAGATGTTTCCTTGGGAAACGTTGGATTGTCACCCCGCTCCGGCCGGCGGTTTGCCGTGGGGGTCGTGGGGTGACAGAGTCTGGCAGGATCCCAAAACCCCTGGGGCAGAGGGAAGCTCCAGCGTCGCTCTCCTCTGTGATCTGCTTATCCGGTCGGAGGGTTTTTGTTTCGGGGGGTGAGCCGGGCTTTGCCGCTGCATCCCGGCTCCCGGGACATCAGGATGCCTTCTGCCTCCCCCGTTTCTGTGGTTTTCCTGTCTTTTTGATAAATCTTACCTCATTAACGCTGGAATTCTTTTGTTTACGCACTCCAGAGTAGCACACATGCTCCGTGATCCTTGTGATTCCAAAGCACCGGGCGCGACATTGCCGATTCCCCCTCGGTTTGTCGTTCCCGTAGCTGGAAACTAACTCCCCCCTTCGCTCCTCCGCCCCCCC